>NC_092856.1:129144-358187 GCF_039878825.1 Excalfactoria chinensis
TAGCGGGCGCAGCTCAGATCACGCAGCACCCAATGCCCGATCAGTGCTGCTGGCTCCTCCTGGTGGCCGCATCCCCACCCGCAGCGCTGGGGGGGTTCTGCAGCTCCAGATGGACGTGGAGTCGTGGGATGGCTGGGGTGGAAGGGACATGGAAGTAGCACAGAAGCACGGGATCACAGTGGTTGGGTTGGAAGGGACCCTATAGGTCACACAGCTATGAGTCACAGCACAGCTGGGGCGGAAGGGACCTCAAAAATCATACAACAAGTGGGGATCACAGAAGTGGTTTGGGATGAGAGGGGACTTTAAGAAGCACAGAATGTCTGCATGTGCCAAAGGGTGTTGAAGGTCACTGCTTCCAGGATGGACTCCTGGGCGACACCACTTCACCTGGACATGGAGCAGCTTTGGCTTCTCAAACCCTGTGAGGAATTGGGCTACTTACATAAGGGGGTGAAGATTTTAACCCATCGGGGTTTCTTCTCTCCTCGAGCCGTATTCAAAACAAAAGGCCATTCCCTCTTCATCTGTGTCCCACCGCTGCATTTCATCCCATTCAAATGCTATTAACCTGGTTCTAAGGGGAAACAGAACCCAGGTGAGCCCCTGGGGAGCAGAGGGGGTTCGAGACACATTGGGTGGCAAAGTGAAGCCACAAGCAGAAGATCAGGGAACCGCAGCCCTGAGCTCTGGGGCTTCCTACAGAGCTATGGGGCTGAGTCCGGAGCCTGTGCTCTCACCTCCAGCTGTCCCCTCCTCGGTGCAGGCATGGAGTTTAAAGTGCTTAATGCTGATGGCCGTGATCACATGTCCCTTTCCGTCGAGAGTCACAAGAGCAATGAGGGAAGATGATCTCGTTGTAACCCTCACACGTCCGCAACATGTTTAAATACTGAGGAGAGAAAGCAGGCATGTTGGCCGGGTTACACCTCGGGATGGGGATACGGCCCCCCTCAGGAACCCCTGCAGCCCTGCACGGGAAAGCTGGGAACCCACGGGCAGCAGGGCTGCCCAAAAGCATGTCTCTCATCCAGGGGGGTCCCCTAAAGATGCCCCCATCTCAGGGCTCCCCAACTGGGCCTCCATTCAAGGACTTCCAGCACTGTGATTTCTCATTGCAAGGAAAGGTTTTCATGGAGCAGAACCACAACATGTGAGAGGGGGGACACGGAGAGGCCAAGAGCCACATCTCCCTTTGGAGCTACAGGTGACCCCAGTGCAGGAAGTGTCTGCTTACTGATCCTCGTGTTGGTGAATCATTAAGAGGCTATCAGCCTTCTGGGTGACTCTTCCAGGGTCACAATGGGGGATGTCAGAGCTGTGTATGGGCTGGCTGTGGGACCCCAGTGCGGGGTTGAGCCCTGAACTTCTGCCAGGGCTACAAAGAAATGAAGGCACAAGAGCACAGCAGCTGCACTGCAAGCAGCTGGAGCCTGCTCCTCTTTGTGAGGCCACCTCTGGAGCTTTTGGGGACAGAAAAAGAGCTTTGCCTCTTGATGGCTGGGGAGCAGCAGCTGTCCCTGGAGGGCTGCAGGGGAAGGACTGCTATGGTCACCCTTTCAGCACAAGGTTTTGTGGCTGCTTGGAGTGGTGCTGGAGGAAAACAAGCAGGACAGGTGGGACAACTCACCATGACCATCTTCCTCTGCTCACACAGCTTCTGTAGCTGGTAGGATTCTCCTCTGCTTTGATGTAGCCTTTCTTGACATCATCAACAGCCTTAAACAGGAAAGAGAGAGAAGAGAGAGAAGAGAGAGAAAGAGAGAGAGAAGAGAGAAGAGAGAGAAGAGAGAGAAGAGAGAAGAAGAGAGAGAAGAGAGAGAAGAGAGGAGAAGAGAGAGAAGAGAGAGAAGAGAGAGAAGAGAGAGGAAGAGAGAGAAGAGAGAGAAGAGAGAGAAGAGAGAGAGAGAGAGAGAAGAGAGAGAAGAGAAGAGAAGAGAGAGACGAGAGAGAGAGAGAGAAGAGAGAGAAGAGAGAGAAGAGAGAGAAGAGAGAGAAGAGAGAAGAAGAGAGAGAAGAGAGAGAAGAGAGAGAAGAGAGAGAAGAGAGAGAAGAGAGAGAGAGAGAGAAGAGAGAGAAGAGAGAGAAGAGAGAGAAGAGAGAGAAGAGAGAGAAGAGAGAGAAGAGAGAGAAGAGAGAGAAGAGAGAGAAGAGAGAGAAGAGAGAGAGAAGAGAGAGAAGAGAGAGAAGAGAGAGAAGAGAGAGAAGAGAGAGAGAGAAGAGAGAGAAGAGAGGAGAAGAGAGAGAAGAGAGAGAAGAGAGAGAAGAGAGAGAAGAGAGAGAAGGACGACCAGCAGTCAGACTGCAGGATCCCACCAGCACATCCCAGGGCCATCAAGAGCCCCTGAGCACCATGCAGAAGGACACTGGAATAACATCCCCTGGAGGATAAGGATGGACCTGAACATCTGGCTTGGCATCCTGCTTTTGCCTTTGGGTGTCCCCTGGCTTTTACCCACCATGCTGCTGGAAGGCAGCACTGGCATGGAATCCTGTGTTACCCTTCAGACTGAGCAGCCTTTCCTTCAGCCCTATGCACCCCAAGTTCTGCCTGGCGGCTCCCAAAGTTCCCAGTCAACATAAGAGCCAGTCTAGGAAATCACACAGCTTGCCAGCAGCTATCTTTAATTCAGTTTCTACCAGGGGCTGGTACTGCCTCAGTTTGGAGTGTCAGGAGAGCATTTCTGGTGGTGGAGATAGACAGAGCAGGACCCATCTTACTGAAGTAGGCAGATATCTACCTCTGGGCTGGTCATCCTAGCCTGGCTTTCTACAGTCAAGGGAGAACACGGCTCTTCTCAGGCTCACTTCATCCTATAGGGCAGCAGCATAGGAGGGGGCAGGTGAAATGACAGAAACATTGTGGTTCCTCAGAGCAGGGAGAAATCTGCTCCCCCACTGCCCACAGACCTCATAGAGAGCTGGGGATATCAGCTCACCCTGGGAAGGGGCAGCACGGAGAGCTGTGTGAGCCCCACCATACAGCCCCAGCCAGCAGGATGCACCCAGGCCAGGCACTGCTGCTCCTCAAAGCCATCTAACCAAGGAGAGCAGTGGCTGCAGTAGTTGTGGGAGCTGGGCTGCCAGCAGTTCATAGACTCATTAAGGTTGGAAGAGACTACTAAGATCATTGAGTCCAACCCCAACACACCCCACCATGCCCACAAACCATGTCCCAGAGTGCCACATCTCTGCAGTTCTTGAACCTCTCCAGGGGCCGTGCCTCCCCCCACTCCCTGGGCAGCCTGTTCCAACACATCACCACTCCTTCGGGGAAGAAATTCTTCCTGATAGGCAACCTGGGTTGGCTTACCTCCAGCACAAGGCTCCAGCTCTCCCAGGGAGCTCTAGGGCACCCACCTGATGGAAGAAGTAGGTGACTGCCAAGTCGTTGTCATTGAGAAGAGCCTCCTCCTCTGTCGTGAAGAGCCATTTCCGGATGGTCAGGCACGTCCCCGGCACCGCCGAGGTGTAGTTCTGCACGTAGAGTTTGTGGGGAAATTCATTGGGTGCCAGCTTGCGCACTGCAAGAAGCAGAGGACACAGGGATGAGCTTAACTCAGCACCTACTTCCATGGTGCTGGATCTTGCTGGTCCCCTTCGACAGCCTCTGGGACACAGACAGGAATGTCACCTCAATACTTTGCCCTGTACGACAGCACAACAGCGGTGAGGGCCATCTCTGGGTCCCCAGCAGTGCACATGGGGCACACGCTGCCATTTCTCTGCATTAACCTCAATGAAGCAGCTGGGACTCCTTGCAGCACTGCCAGTAGCCAGCCCTGTGCTCAGAGCTTCACTGTGATGGATTGAGGAAGGGAGCCCACCAGGAAGGGTATGGCCACCACTGCTCCCACTCTGTAGTGCAGATGTGACACTGGGGACAATGCTTGTTCAGTGAACCCACTGTGAAGCTGGGGGAGATCAGAGCTTTCCAAGGCCTGGCAGCCCCCAGCACAAGCTGGGCTGGAAGGAGGAGAGTACTAAGCATCAAAATCCCACGTTCCAACCCCAAATCCCATCAGACACTGATGGACAGATGAGATGATGAGTGGCAGCTTGCAGCCCATTGCAGCCTGGACCCAGCTCTATGTGTGCACAGAGCACATCCCATCTCCTCTGCAGCCCCCCTGCACTGAGATGCTGCTTGTGTCCGATCTCCAGCTGTGTTTCAGTGATGCTGGCCGCCACCTCCCTCTGAACCAAAGTAAAACGTATCTCAGTTAAACAAAAGTGTCTCCTTAAACTGCTTAGGAACAGGAAAGTCAAACAGCAGCAAAAAAAAAACAAACACCAAAAGCCATCAGATTTTGAGGGTTCCCCATTATCAGCATTGTGCCTGCCCGGTTCCTCCAGGGCTCTTGGTTCTGTGAGCACAGATAAGAGCTGCAGGAGTGCCCATGGGCTCTGCCTTGGCTGCTT
This sequence comes from Excalfactoria chinensis, assembly GCF_039878825.1. Classification (NCBI taxonomy): domain Eukaryota; kingdom Metazoa; phylum Chordata; class Aves; order Galliformes; family Phasianidae; genus Excalfactoria; species Excalfactoria chinensis. The sequence continues at coordinate 133,567 of NC_092856.1, forward strand.
CTGGCTCCGGCTGGCCCCTAGCACTTACCAAAGGAGTGATTGATCACTTCAAACAAGGCGAAGTAGTTGGCGGTAATGCTGTCCATTCCAACCTTAGCAGCCACGGCCTGGAGAGTAACCAAAGGGAAGGTGGGGTGAGAAGAGCAGGAGGGCTGGGCCAGCTCTGCGTGGGCTGCCCGAGCACTGCCTACCCCAAGCTGCTCACACCAAGGAGAATGGGTGCTGGATGCACACAACTGCTGTGCCAGGCACACTGCGTTACAGCCACGGCGCTCGCAGCCATCCGCCAGCTTTAAAATGTTATCAGGGACAACTAGTTCATCCCCTGCTCCATCCTTGCAGCCAAGCCAAGTAAACGCTGACTCAGCGCAGTGTGAGGTCAGGGCCAGTTCCCACCCTCCCTGCTACAACACTCACGCTCAGGAGGGGCAGAGGAGCCAATCTCTCATGTTCAAAAGAAAGGAAATAAAGCAGCCCACCTGGTACACCTGGTCTGTAGTGCTGTTCTTTTTGACTCTGACTGTCACTGTTGTTATGTCTGGTAACGCTACCCGGAGCTCCACGTCTGAGACACCATTGTAGTTCTGAAGAAAGGAAGAGGACAGGAATCAGTGGGGCTCTAAGCTGAGGGGCCGGGGAGGTGTAGGAGGGGTCACCCCTCCCAGCTCAGGCTGAGCTGAGCCAGGAACTCCACAGACCAAGTACTGATTGCCTTGCATTGCTAATTAATGTGGTCATTTGTACACCATCACACCCAAGCCTCCAGAATCCCTTTTCAGGCTGCAATGGGGAATACTGAAAGAAGCAGCAGCCTGATCAGACAGGGGGCAAGCAGCCCACAGAAGGGCTCAGGGGGCAGCCTTGTTTTTCTGCTGTTGCTTTCTGTGTGTCTTTGGCAGTGTCCCTGCTCCCCAGTGCAGTCTCTACCAGAGCAAAGCTGCAGCATGCTGCCTTCATGCCTACCTCATCCGACTCCGACAGGAACTCCTGCATGATGTCACTCTCTCCAATGACACGGATGGAGCACACTGCAGGACAGAGCACAGGTCAGGGGCCTACCCAGGGGAAAGGCAGCTGCCCCTCCAGGAGCTGCCCAAAGGACAGGGCGACAATGCAGGCAGCCAAGAGCAGGGAGAGCCTTCTCTAAGTGAGCTGGGGCAGGTGGGCTGGCACCAAGCAGAGAGTGCAGCAGTGCTGGGTAGATCATCACGTGAGATATTCCCCCCGGGCAAAGCCCAGGCTGCAGGCAGTCGGCCAACGGGAGGTTTCAGCTGTACTTAAAAGCGGTGTAAGGATTTCATAAATAGTTATTCCAGAGGGAACAGAGCTATTTGGGAATTCAGGTCAAGTTCAAGAAATAATCTGGGGCTGAAGAGCATCATGCTGCACCCGAATGCGACCAGCCTGCCCCTTCCTGCAGCCAGGAGCAGGAAGATGAATGAGCTGTGTGGGGTGGGGAGAACCTGACCTACATCCCACTGTGGGGCTCACAATGTGATGGAGCTCAGCGCTTCAGCCATGAAGGTTCTATCTGAATGTGGGGGTAGAAGAGCCCTGGAACTGAGCCCAGAGAGGCATGGGGGAGTTTCTCTGGAAAGATTCAGTCCCACGTGGATATGACCCTGGACAATGTGTAGCAGGGAACTGCTTCAGGGTTAGGCTGGGGGATCTCCAGAGGTCCCTTCTGACCCCTGTGGTTTTGGGATTGTGATTCTGTGCAATTCCTGCTCTCAGCTCCATACCTTTCTCCAGGTACTCCTCCAGCCCTCGCCGCCGGGCATCCAGCTGCTGTTCCGACAGGGAGAAGGGCCACTTTCCAGGGAGACGTGGGAAGGTGAAATTGGCAAATTCCCGTTTCAGGTTCTGGTGCAAGATGGCAAACTCACGGTATCGCTTGGAGCAGAGCTGCCGACCAGCCATGTAAACGTTGTACACCTGAGGGGAGCAGAGAGAAGCAGCTCAGAGTGCAGCCAGCAGGGTTTGAGCTGCAATGAGAAGTATGGTTCAACGCTTCCAGCACCACCTTGAGAGAGGAGGAGGAGGTGCTGGGATGGGGCCAGGAGGTGCAGAGAGCAGCAGCTCCAGCACAGAGGTTTCTCTGCTCCCCTACAGTCCCCCAGCACCACCCCTTCATCCTCCCAACAGCAAAGCCCCAGCCTAGCTCTGGAGCAAACAAAGAGGTCTCTTCCAACCCCTGTGGTTTAAGGTTTCCCCCAGCAAAGGCAGGAAGCAAGCACAGGGTGGGCAGGATGACAGCCCTGAGGTTTGCAAGTTGGGCACCTTTCTTTAATTCATTTCCCCCCATATTCTCCAGAGATAAAAAGATGATGAAAGGGAAAAGGAACTCCCCAGATGGGAAGCAGCACATCAGGACATCTGCTCCCTCTCACCTCAACACTTGGTATAAAACAGGAGTGCAAACATGAGCAAAAGCTCACACGAGCAAAACGATGGCTCATCTTCTATACTAGTGGTATTAATAAAAATGTTTGCAGCACACAAGAAATAACTGCAAAAGAATAACCAAGCTCAGGCTAAAGAAGTCTGCATCAAAAGCAGACAATAATAAATTAATGAGTTTCCATATTAAAGGCACAAAGGGACCACTGCCACCCGCTGTCCACAAGCAGTACATGAGCTCATGGGAAGTGCCATCCAGCCAGTACCAACCACAAACTTCTCTCCATTCTGCTCCACGTGCTTGTAGGTAGGGATGGAGATGGGCACGGCCTGCTTTTCTGTGTAGTCGTAGAAGGACTGCCCCAAGGAGTCGTCACTGGGGTCGAGGTTGTCAGCCTCATGGGGAGGCACTGACAGCACCGTCAGGATCAGCTCCTTCTCCCCAGCACGGATCAGGTCCACCACTTGCTTGTGTGTTGCTCCTTCAACGTTCACGCCGTTCCTGTAAGACAGTGGGGAAGCCGTCAGCAAGGCCAAGGGGAAACCCAGAGCCAGCCCAGAAATCCAGCATGGATCTGCCTCCCCAGCAGCAGAAGGTAACTGACATCTCCATGGCTTCAGCTCCCTTCCTGCAGTGGGTTACACCAGCAAGAGAGAAGCAAGAAAAGCACGCAAAAAAAAAACCGCCCCAAACAACCCACGTAGTTCCCACGTTCAAACTCTGCAAGTTCTGCTTCGGTGGGAGCAGCTCTGCAGCTCAGCTCTGCCAGGAAGCAAGCAGAGCCCAGCTGCACCGCTCTGCTCTCATGACATGGGGTTTAAGCTTCATCCATTTCTCCTACTGACAGTTTATTGGGTTATTTGTTATGGTACTTTGTTCAGGAGCTTCCAACACAGCCAGAAGAACTTTAGGGGTTTTGCAGAGCCAGAGAATGCTTTAGATTGGAAGAGATCCTAAAGCCTGTCCCATTTTAACCCCTACAACTGGGAGGGACACCTCCACATCCAGCCCACCCTGAGCACCTCCAGCTGTGGGGCAGCCACTCAGCGCCACCGAATCACACACTGCTCACGTGGGACCAGCTCTGGAGCCAACAAGGTTTAGGTACGTGAATATCTAAAGCAGGTTTTGTAACACAGAACTACACAGATGTGCGTCCCGAGAACATGAGGTGACACAAGAATGGGGGAAGAAAACACTGACTGTCCAACACACACCATTCTGCTCAGGCAAAAGCCACCTCTGGATCCTCTACAGATCCAAAACATCAAGATTTCAATACATCTGAGCTGTAGCTTCCAGAGGAACAAGAAAGAGAAAGGAACAAGAAGGGAAAAACAGCCTTGCATGCACAGAGGGCATGGGGGAGTCATTTTGGGAGCTGCTGTTCCCACCCCAGACCCAGCACCCACAAGCACATCTGCTGCACTGCCAGGCAAGGAGACAAGTGTTCTCCCATGTTCTTTTCAGCCCAACAGCTTTGCTTTCTCTCAGCAGTTCTGCCACAGCAAGAGCAGATCCCTGAGCCCGGCCCTGCTCCATCCAGACTGTGGGAGTTGGGCCCTGAGCACCTCTGTGCTGCCTTGGGAAGATGTTGTTTGGAGAGTGGTCCAGAGAGAACAGTTGTGTTCCCTTCCAGATGTGAGGATGAGCCTGTTTTAACTTCTGATAAGAACTACACTTTGTAGCAAGACTCCACAAACTCTGCTCCGAGTTTGGCATCCAAAGCATTCCCTGTGTAAACAGCTGCAGGCAGAGCTTTGCCCTGAGTCCAGTCGTACACTCCAGAGGTGATGGGAGACCCCCCAGCATTGGGAACAAGCCTGGAACTTACTGGAGCAGCCTGGGAGAAGCTGCAGATGCTCCGGATTCTTTGTGATAAGGGAGCCCAAGAGCCACACTCAGCTCTTCCAGTGGAGTAACGAGGTCACAGAGCTCAGAATTGGGGAAATCCCCCCCTCTCATCACAGTGGGATGGTGCCATTCCTCACTGGCACACAATGCTCTGCAGAAGCAGCACTCGTGTTCGTTCCAGCTGAGCGAGGCTCACGTGCTGCTCACTCATTCCAATGGGAGATCGCTTCCATTCAGTGGAATTAAAGCCAGGCTGCAAAGTCCTCCAGCACTGCTGCCCGTGTGGGATCTGGGTGGCCCACAGCAGGACTTCTCCCTGTAAGCAGAGGCTGACAGCCCTGCTCACCTCAGTGTTTCAGCAGCCGAGCCCCCACACAGGGCAAGGGCAGCTCTGCAACAGAGTCACCATAGCAACTCTGCCTGCAGAAATCCTCCACAAACCTTGAGGAGAAAGGGAATGGGAAAGGAGTGTGCAGAGCTGCAGCAGTGGGTGAGGTGAGAGGAGCCACAAACATGCCGACAACCCAGCATGCTTTTCCTGGGATGCTCAGCTGCTTTTCTCTTTGAGCTCCTGCTTCCATCTGGAAGCAGCAGAACTCAACTCACGGGTATTACCCACACCCTTCCCAGGTGCTCAGCCCAGCTTCAGCCTCCTGTCCAGCTCTGGGGGATGCCAAACAGGCCTGAGGTAAAAACCACATGGTCAGAAAGGATGATCTTGGAAAAGACCTCCAAGATCATCATGCCCAACCACTGACCCATCACCATCATCATGCCCACCCACAGGATCACAGATTCATTACAGGATCACTGAGTCCAACCACCAACCTGTCCCCATCACAGCCCAGAGTGCACAGCTCAGCTCTGCACAGGAAGGGCCAAAAGGAGAACTCTGCTCACTGCAAACCACAGTGGGACAGAGCACAGAGAGCAACTTCCCCTGTGAGGTCACCTCTCCAGCCAAAGGCAGATGTGATAAAATCAGGAACAAGAGGTCCTGCCCCTTCCACTCCCTGACACTGATCATTGAGCTTCTTCCTCACCTCATGGAGCAGAAGGAACCCACAGGCATCACCAAGTCCAAGCCCTGAGCACGCTGTGCACCCCAGGGCCATCAGCAGAGCTGTTATGGAATCAGGACTGAGGCACTGTGCTGTGAGCTGAGGCTGAGGCATGCACTGCTGCCACCAACACAAACACTCACCCATCAGGGCTTCCCAGTGCCTGTTTCCTCCTGGGTCCCTTCCAACCCGGGATATTCTGTGATTCAGAGAGCCATGGGAACCCAGCACGGTTGGGTTGGAAGGGTCTTCACACCCCCAGCCCTACCCTTACCAATGGGCTGGCTGCTCCCCACCCACTCAGGCTGCTGAGGGTCCCATCATGGCCTGGAGCACCTCCAGGGATGGGGCACCCACAGCCTCATTGCCCTGTGTGTAAAGGATTCCATCCTCACATCTGACCCAAATCTTCCCTCCTTCAGTTTAAAACCAACGGGCCCAATTCTCGGGATATCCCACGTGAAATCCCAAGGATGTAGCAGAACTCCCCAACACACCAACAGTAAGGAAGCTGTACCACACAGAAGAACATCTCACTTCTCCCATTTGTGCACCAAATGACTCATTTTTCTATGAAGACTTTGAATTTCCCGACTGCCTGCCAAGAGAAGACAAGGAAATTGGCTGTGGAAAGCCTACATGATGCTGCCTTAAAGTGAGGACCTCCCTTGAGATGAGGGCTTCTACCACCCAGTGCCTCTTCCAGCTCTTGACCCTCAGCTCCAGGACAGAACTCAGGGCACCCCCAGGTACCTCCAAGCACTTCTGCTTTTCCTGCAGCACATCAGTTCTCACCAGTCACGGACGCAGCGATGTACTGCTCCCTGCTCTGGGAAGGGCAGTTATTTCCCCATTTCTTATCACCCAAATGCTCTTCCTAGATGGAAGCCAGCGTTCCTTTTAAGGCTACAAAACCCAGACCTCACTCAGCATTACTTTAAACATAAATAACCCTTGGAAGAAATCATTGAGTACAGTTCCAGCAACCATCCCCACTCCTCCATGTGCAGAATAAAAGCAGGAACCTGGGAGGAACAACCACTTCCACAGCAGCCTCTCTTAGGACACCTTAAGGGAGTCTTAATGCCCCCATGCACATTTACACGCTCTGCTCTAGCAAACTGCAGTGCTGCCATTCAATCACCTGCTCCAATTACGTGAGCAACGATGCCTTGCAAATGAAGCACTCCGAAAGGAGGCAAAGAACAGCAATGCTTCAGATGGTCCAAAACTAAATAGCACTTAAAAGAAAACAAATATTGACTTAACACATAAAAAAAGAAGGAAAAGCATTTTTGGAACTCAGTGGTCCTTTGGGTCTCTTTCAACCCAAGCCATCCTACGATTAGGACACTTCAGAGGCTCAACCTGTATCAAATACAATGGCAGGCAGCTCCCACAGCTGCAACAGGAGCAAGAATCAAAACCAATAACCTCAAGTGCCCTGAGAGCAGCCAAGCTTCAGGACAGACAGACCTCCAAGAGCTCCATGGCCAGCGCTGAGCTGGAGTTTTGGGCACAGCCTCGTCGGCCAAAATGAAAGCAAGGATTGGAATTGGCTCGTGCAGACCCCAACAACCCCTCCTTGAGGGAAGTTCAAGCAGGAATGTTGAGAACAGAGAGGGAACGATGGAGAAAGGCACACAAGAAAAGCAGCGTGGGATGCTGAGCGTGGCACGTTGGCTCTACGGATGGAGCAGAGGCAGCAGATATGGAGCTGGATTTCTCCAGCTTCAGTAATTAAACTCATCCCCATGAGCACACAGAGCATTCTGTCGGAATAGACTGCAGAAGTGTTAAGCCAGGGCAGATAAAAAGGTTCTCTCATTTATTTAATTGCACGCTTAATGGGAAAGCCAGCAAGCGAGGGCTCTTCATTTACCCACCGCTGTTATCTCACTCAAGGAAAGAGATCCATTTGCACTTTTTTCCTTGGACGTCCCTCGAGCTCCATGCACAGCAAGGGATGGGACCACACTGAGAACCAGGGAGCCCAGAGGAAAAAGAAAGGACGTTCCTTGAGCCACGTGAGGTTAAGCAGACACCCTTAAAGCCTTTGGTCCAGGTAAGCCTGCTGACTGCTCCGTAAGGTGATTTGCTGGCAACAGGCCCCTTGCATGAGCAGCACAACGCTGCCATATCCTTCCTGCTGTGCTTCCCCAGAGCAGCAATGGCTTCTTCTGGCTCATACTGATAGGCAACATCCGACTTTGGGCCAAGAAGTCAGAGTTTCATTTCCTACAGGACGAAGCTGGTCCGTGGCAGTGTCAGCAGCCCCAGTGCTCGGCAGAGGCTCTGCACAGCCACGTGGTCTTGTCGCCTGTTAAAGAGCTGGTTGGGCAATGCCATGCCAAAGTCTTAAGAGAAAAAGTGGGGAAAGCCTATGAACAAAACATCAAACATCTCTCCTGTTCTGCAGGACGGACAGCACTGCACCCGCACCAGGGTCTCACTGAGCTCCCTGTTACCAACAACTACATCCTTGTCAACTTGTTCTGAGCCAGCTCCCTGCAGACAGAGTTAGCAGCAGTGCAGAGCTCCTCCCCGCCGAGATTAGTTATGATTGTCATTCAGGGTGATAATCAAGGACTAAATGAGCTCTCATTGTCTGACTCCAATGCCCTCAACACCCACAAACACACAACGAGCTAAGGAGATTAGAGAGCACGCCATGGCTGCATTGCAAAATCAACCTTGGAAAGCAAGAGCTGCACTTTAGGTATGGGAGTGTAGAATGGATGGTGAGAAAGGGCTGCGAGAGCACAGGAACCCAAAGAAAACCTCCAGAGCACACCTTGGGCAGAGCATGGAGCAAGATCCATGTCCCATAGCCCTGTGCAGGCTGCTCAGCACAACCACAGCACAGAGCCCGGAGCCCCGTATGCCACAGCGCAGAGGACGGGAAACCAGAGCTATTTTTGGAGCCTGTTTTATTGTTTCCTGCTCGACTCACGAGCACACTCGGACTGACTGGCAGGAGCTGGGCTTTAATCAATGCCCGTGTCCTGCTGAACACACAGGCAGCGTAGGGCTGGCGAGCTGACTGAGGCATCCCAGCTAATGAATGTGATAGTTGATACGGGGAGAAGGTGAAAGCCAACCTGATGGAGCTACAAGATGATCCACAGGGAGATGAGGAAGTGGCTTCACCCTGGAGATGGGCAGGGAGAGGAAATCCCACTGCTTAGCAAGATGGAACAGCACAGCCCAGGGAGGTGGTGGGGTCTGGAGATACTCAAACCCACCTGGATGTGATTGTGCTGCAGGGAGCTGCTTCAGGGGATCTACAGAGGTCCCTTCCAGCCCCTACACTTCTGTGTCTCCTTCACACACCACATTTTAAGCATCTCCCCACAAGGCAGAGCTCCAACCTGGCACCTTACAACGCATACAGACATTTCCCTGGGTCAATAAGAGCTGCTCTCACATCGCTCCTCCAGGTGCAGAATTCAGCTCCAAATGCTTCTGCTGCACATTAAATCAAAGAGGGATGGATTTGGGTCATTGGGAAGAGCAGCACTCAGGGCCTGCTGCAGGGCACAGCCACCTCCAGCCCCGCACTGTCCTTCAGAGCCCAGCAGCAAAGCATTCCTGCTGCTGGGAAATCCCTGTAATTAATAAGTAATTGAGCTTAACCAACTCAGCACTGAGTACAAAGGTGTGTAGAGAACAGCTCAGCACGGGCAGAACCAACCCAAAGAGCTGCACGGCGATGTGCCCGTTGTTGGTCCACCAAGTCAACACCGATGAGATTTTTGTTAGGAAAGAGAAAGGTTTCAACAAGGAGGTTTCAACACACCAAAGCATTTCTATGGGAGGACGTTCCCTGTAATTCCTGCAAGGGACAATCAAGGGGTCAGGATGTAACCAGCACCAGTTCAACCCCGTCCCCCTCTGGTGCCTGTACGGACCCCAGAGCTTCACCCAAGCACGCTGCTTGAGGGAAGAATCCCCACACACCATAAAGAAAGGGAACCTCAAAATGTCAGCACAGCAGAGGTGGAGATGGCATCCACACACCCCAAAGGATCCCCCCAAAGCTCTCAGGGATGCCACTGTGCAGCACCCCCTGAATTGTCCCTAAAAGCCCCACGGGGGGTAGAGAGGGGCAGTCCCCTATGAGCGCTTCCAATGCAAGGAATGGGGCACAGCCCCACAGAGAGCCCTATGGAGGGACAGCAGACTCAGACCCCACCTTGGGGTGCACACAGCACTCCCTAATGATCCCCCATGAGGTGTGGGGAGCCCCAACCGGCCCTATATCCTGGTGGGGAACTCCCACCCTCCAACCCCTCAAAGACTCTCACCCAAAGCACCCTCCCCCTGTGAAGCATGGGGAGCCTGAATCAGCCCCATAACTCCCCCAACAGCTTCAGTTCAGAAATGGCCCAGACCCCATTAACCCCTTCTACACATCCCCAAACTTCAGTGAGGCTCAGCCCTCTCAGGACTCCCACAAACCTCTCAGGACCTCTGTATAACCCCCTCAGGAATTCCTCTAAGACCCTTCAGAACCCCTGAGGCCCCTCAAACCCCCCTATGATTCCTCCTCTCAGGACCCATCTCAAACCCCTCAGCTCACTCAGGACATCCCCTCCAATTCCCCAGACCCTTCAGAACCTCCTCGAGACTGTCCCCAAACTCCTTATGACTTCCCCATAAACCCTCAGCCCACTCAGGGTGTCACCCCAAACCCCCCAGGACATCCCCACAACCTCTCAGAATCCCCCCAGGACCCTTCAAGGCCCATCCCAAACCCCGCAGCCCACTTAGGAAGCCTTCAGCCTCATCAAGCTCCCTCTCAACCCCCCCCTCAGCCCCACGGGCCCCCTCAGGATCCCCTTCAGCCACACCAGACCCCTCAGAACCCCCCGATCTCCCTCACGACCCCATTTCCCAACCCCCTCAGGACCCCCCTCAGCCACACCAGGGATCCCCAAAGCCCCTCAATCCCGATGCAGCCACCACACCCCCCCTCCACACACCCCCCTCCCCCGCAGCCCGGGCCCGGCGGCGGCCCCCCCCGTACTCACACCTCCAGGATGCGGTCTCCTTTGCGGACCCCGGCCCGGTCGGCCGCCCCCCCGCCCAGCACGGCGCTGACGTGCTGCAGCGGTGCGTAGAGCTCGCCGTTGATGCTCCGCAGCTGCCCGCCCTCGCTCACTTGGCCCCGCACGTTGAAGCCGTATCCGGATTCGGATTTCACGATGCGGACCACCCGCGGTCCCCCCGGGGCTCCTTCATCGCCGCCGTTCCGCTGCGGGGCCGCGGCCGAGCGCGGCGGCCCTTCACCCTCCTCGTCCGCCATCTTGGCGAGCAGCACCGGGCCGCGCCGTCACGCTCGCAGCGCCTCCTCGGCCACCGTAGGCGCAAAGGCCGATGGGAAACGTAGTCCTAAGCGCTGTAGAGCGCGACGGGGCGCGGGGGGTGATGGGAGATGTAGTTCGCCGCTCGGCATTGTGGGAGCTGCTGTGCGACGCTGTCGCCTAGGCAACGGGGGGGGGGGGGGGAAGATGAGAGCGGCCTGCAATGGGGCTGTGATGGGAGGAGGGGAAGGGAGATTTAGGCAGGGTAGGAGGAAGGGGGTTGCTATAAGAGGGGTGGGGAGGCACCGGCTGTGCAGGGATATATGGGCAGCGGTGCCCGTCCTGGAGCTGTATGGCCTCAGCTCCCCATGGAGCCGTAGGTGTCCCCATTCATTACAGTGGGGCCTTTAAAGGTCTCTTCCAACTCAAGGCCATTCTGGGATCCTCTGAGCTTAATGAGCAGCTGCAGCTGCAGCAGGTTGTGCTCGGAGGGTTGTTAAGGACTGAAGGTGATGGGACCAGATGGCCTTTAAAGGTCCCCTCCATGAGCCCATAAAGCTCGTGCCATACGTTTGCACTATGGCACTGGACCACACTGCCCAGAGAGGCCATTTCCCTGTAGGTGTTCAAGACCAGCCTGGTCTACTATTAGATACTGAGGTTGTTGGCCCTGCCTATAAGCAGGGGGTTGGAACTTGACGATCCTTGGGGTCCCTTCCAACCCAAACCACTCTATGATTAACACCCCCCTATTAACAGAGTACAGGCAGGACAGCTTAACACAGGTGTATTTTTGTATTAACAGATGCGAGGTGTACACACAGCACTCTGCCTCACCGCTCAGCACAGCAGCTCCTCCAGGTCGACCCAGAGACTCACCGAGGAGCAGCCGGAGAAAGCAGGTCGGTATTTTCCAGTTCAAACATGGGCCAGGCAGTCCTCAAACACTCCCCTGGAGCTGGACAGCAGCAATCATGCCTGTCGCCACATCCTTGGAAGACACCAATAATTTATTGTAATAAATACAGGTACAAACCAAACCGCCTCTGGGTTTAAACACGAGAGGAACACCGGGCACGATTTCTCTACACTCAATGAGAAGGACGGGGAGAAGGTTTGCATCGATCCACTGGTTGTGTTGCTGTGCCAATTGTGCCGATCTGCAGATTGTGGATCTCAGCTCGATCCACCCACATCGATCCAGCATTGAGTCCCTGTGACTGCGCTGATTGTGCTGATCCACCACCCGTCTCAATTGTGTCAATCCACCAATTTTTGGCCGCAGGAGCCCTCGCCAGGTTCGGAGCAGCAGATACGTTGGAGATGGGAGGTGGAGGCTCCCAACTCATTGGGCTTCGTTGTAGGAAGGAATCCAGTTTCAGGAGGATTTCCTGCTTTGTAAGTGAATGTGGGTTTTTTTTTGTTTTTGTTTTTAAATAATTTAAACCCCGAGTCCACCTTGGCAAACTACAACCTGAAGAGGCGGCTCCGCTTTGATGAGACCCTTCAGAAGCTGTTCACACAGCAGCCCTGGCGAACCCAGGGCTGAGCAGGGAAGCGAGCCCAGCCCTGTAGCCCAGGAGGCTCCTCGTCTTCAGTGTCCCCACCAGCTCCAGGCTGGCATCCGTGGGACCCCAAGGGACAGCAGCGTGGGCACCTCGCAGCCCTCCTTCCTCTGCCAGCACCGCCCTGGCCGTGTCTGTCCTATGGGGCGCAGCCCTCCGCCAGCAGCTCCAGGGCAGACGGAGCACAGAGGCCAGAGAACAGTCAAGCAGGGAAGTCTGGTCAAGGAGAACAAGGGGAGAGTCTTCATCTCGCTCCAACCCTCGAAACTCATGTTTCCACCACTCGAATGAGAGGCAGCGGTTTGGGGCCCATCAGTCTTTTGCTGCAAGAGAAAAAAGGATTTGTTCAGCTGGGTGGAACTGGGAAGAAGGTTGTGAGTGCTCCATCGCTGGAAGCATTCAGCAGGTTGGATGGAATCCTGGGCAGCCTCATCTGGTGGATGGCATCCCTTACTGTGGCAGAAAGTTAGAATGAGATGACCTTCTATGTCCCTTCCATCCCAACCCATTCTATGATTCTACAAAAGCTGTGGGATCCCAGCACTCTCCTGTGAATGCTTCCCATAAATCATCCATATGGGGAACCTTTGTTCCACTGCATCACCCTAAAGAGGAGCAGAAACAACACAGCACCTTCACGAAGGTAGAGGGAGCAGCCCCAAGCCCTGCACCACCTGCCAGAGCCCCAAAATGAGATGTGGAACCTCAGGCTGAGCCCCAGACCTACCTGCTGACATACTCCGACTTGGAACGTGTTCTGGAGCTGTGGCCACCCCGGCTGACCTGCTTCTCAATCAGGTGCTCAATGCGGTCATGCATCTCCAGGTTCTGCAAGAGGTGGGAACCACAATAAGAAAAGGGCAGCTGGCACAGATCTATGCTGGGAAATGTGGGGCTGCTCTAGCACCATGGGGCAGCTTAAGGAGAAAGAAATCCAGCCCTATAAGGGAGCTGCTGCCCAGAGGTGCCAGGGAGGACCTGGAATGTGGGAGTCCTCAATCGTTCTCTGCTCAAACAATGTCTCCACAGAGATCAGCAAAACAAATCACCACAGAGGGAAGAAAATGCTTGAACTGCTGATGATAGCTCAGTGTTTCTCAAAAAACACTTGCTATGATCCCCGAGGCTGGAATGCAGTTCTAATTTCTGACACACATATGCAGCTCTGCAAGCAAGCTGGGCTCTGCTGCTAGAGAAATGTGTGAGGTGAAGTTACTTGAGACCCCACTGGAGCTCACAGCATCCCTGGTTTTGCTGGGAGCTGCCGCATCACAGCCCTTGGTGACACCAGGTGACACCATAAAGTGACACCGCCAGGGGACAGCTGTGCTGCTGCCCTACCTAGAGCTGCTGTACCCAGCAGTGCCCTGATCCCAACGTAGACCCCAAAATGACCCTGCTGGGACGCACCTCAGCCTCCAGGTAGGCGACTTTCTCCTTCAGCTCCTGGATCATCGCATCTTTGGCCTGAATCACTGTTTTGGAGTTCTGGAGCTGTAAGAGAACATTGATGGTGGCTTAAAAAAGAAAAACCTTTTCATGTGCTTATAGGTTATGCAGCATGGAGGAAGGAGGGCAGCTCAGCCAGCCTCACACCCACAGCATTTACTCCACAATCTGCATAGAAAACAATTAGAAAAGCCTCAAATTAAGTCTGTGAATTCAGCCCTGGGTGAAGAAGCCTCTGTTTGCACCGTTTGAGCCTCTGCTCTTTCAGAGCCCTCTTATTACCTTCCCCAGGCGCCACTGCCACCACTACTGTGCTGGATTTGTCACTGCCACGGGGCGGTCACACAGGGCTCTGGGCCGTCCCTTTGCTCAGTCCCATACAGCCGTGCTGAGCCCATCCTGCTCACCTGCTCGATCATTTGGCGGACTTTGCGCTGCTGGCTCTTCAGCATGTCATCCAGGTGGTGGATCTTCTCCCGCAGCATGGCCACCTCCTTCTCCAGCTTGTCCGACCTGGGAAAACACAATGGGAGAATCCAGCAGCTGTCAGATCCTTTCCCAGATGGGCACAACCCCACCTCACCCCACTCCCATCCCCCCCACAGCCATGCAGGTCTGAAATACTTTGACCCGACGAAGTGAGCAGAGACAAGAGACAAACCCAGTCCAAACAGGAGCCACAAAGACGGCAGACTGTGGGGACACAGGAACATCAGGAAGAGTCAGCCCACAAACGAGGCCTTCCAGTAACGACTCGCTGCCAATTAACCCCCGCGGCACACGGATACTAACTGGGTGAAGCCAGCCCAGCACCCAGGGCAGAATGGCAGCCGCTAGAGGTCCCCGGCAGCACCGGGCTGCACTGCGGGAGGTATTTGGGGATGAGTCAGCTCATAGGGTGCTGTTTTGCAAGCCAGAGACGAGCACGCCCTGCACAGGAATGTGCAGTCATGCCCCGGCGCGCTGACACCCCGACCCGGCGGCGTGGGCTTGCTGCGGCGTTGGCAGAGGCTGAGCCTCACCGGTCCTGTTCGGCGAGCTTGTCATCTTCCACACTTCTCAGCCGTGCCAGCTCTGCTTCGCTGTCTTTCATCTTCAGCAGCAAAGTCCTGTGCTCCTGCAGCGGGGCGAGGGGCCGAGTTACACACGGGGGAAAACAAGTCGCAACAAATGCTGCGTGCCTCCTGAGCTGAACAGATGCAGCACAGGCTGCTGCGGTGCCCGCGGGTTGTTTGCACCAACCCTGCGCTTACACACGGGACAGACAGACAAAGGCATCACAGAGCGACCGACAGCAGATAACCCACTCCTTCACCCTGGGATGCAGGGAGGCACAAAGCTTAAAGGGAGCTCATAAATAGGAGGGAGAGCAGCTTTGTATGCAGGCAGATTGTGATAGGATGGGGTGGTTTTTAGGCACCCTTCTGACCCAGCGACTTTGTGATCCCGTGGTTCTGTGGTCTATAGGGTCCCTTCCAACATACATTCTACAATTCTATGCTCTTCTGCCCCACTCTTGGGCCCACAAGTGCAATCTCACACTGCTTCGTGCTGTACTGCACTGTTAGATTTATGAGTTTAATGCTACTATGAGCAGCCCACAGCTGGATAATTAACAACCCAGGCTGCAGGCTGTTAATGCCCCCATGAGAAGAACTGGGCAGCTGTCTAGACTGTGTGCTCATCTCTAGGATACCCAGCAGGAAGGCTTTGCGCAGAACAACCAGATCTTCTAGACCCAGGGAATGCAAGCCTAAAGCAGGACCAGTTGGATGGAGCTGTTCCCAGCAGCCGGCCCATGAGGGCTTTTGAGATAAGGCAAGCTGTGCACAGGGGCAGAACACGGAACCGCAGTGTTGGTACCTTCTCCATCCCCGCCAGCAGCCTCTGCATTTCATCCACCTGCAGCTCCTTCTCCACCACGTTCCTCTCTGCTCTCCGCAGGGCACAGCTCGTCTGCTCTGCCTCCTCCCGATACCGTGACACCGTCCTCTACAAAGGGACAGAGAGCCCTCAGTGCCCATCCAGCACAACCCCAGAGCCCTGCTGTGCTTTGGGGTCTTAGCAGGAGGGTTTTGCTGAAGACAAGCAGCCTGGCATGCTTCTGAGAGAGGTTCTTTGCCAAGCTCCTCAGCTTCAAAGCACTTCAAAGGAGTGACTGCCGAAACGCTTTTGCAAGAAACACACCTCCAACATAAGGAACATGTTTGTACTGAGCCGCGTGTGGTGCAGGACCATCCAAGGGCTCCTCCTGCTCTGAACCGACCCTGAGAGCCAGCACCAATGCTTGGAGTGAGGAAGGGACAAATGTGCCCTGTGTGTCCCCACAGCACAGGAATTGGGCTCCAACAAGGCAAGTGCAGAACACCTGAAGATCCCCAAACCCGTCCCCAATGCTTCTGTCCAGGCTGAGAGCCCACAGCTGGCATCACATCCAACCAAAAATGCTAAAAAGATCCCTGCGTGCCACCATGGACACGTGGCTTCCTGCACAGAATGACCAGGACATGTGTCACCACTGATGTCCCCGCACTGGAAGATGTGGTCACTGCTCCAGGCCATGTCCCCAGTTCTGTTCCTAAACAACTTCAGGGCAGGCCCTGAGCTCTTGGGACCAGTTTGGACTGTGGGACAGGATGGGAGCTGGGACGTCACAGGAACACAACCTGAGGGGACCACACAGCACAGCAGCTGTGCCAGCACAACTCAGCAGAGGGAAGGTGTCATGTGGAGGTGACAGAGGCCATTGGTGATAGTGGCACAGCCCATGTCCTGACCCATCCCAAGGAAGGGGGCAGAGGCTGTAGAGGCACCAAACTCTAAAGAACAGGAGCCAGGGCACAGCACTGCATGGATAGGACAACTATATACGCTGATGGGAAAGCTGCCAATGTCTTCCAAAACAAAAACAAACTAACTCAGAATCCCAATCTGAATGGGGAAGAACCCAATGCACTCACCTCGAGGTCCTTCTTCTCCAACTGATGGCATTTCTCAGCCTCCTGCAGCCTCGTGAACAGCCTCCTCACTGTCTGCCGCATCTTCTCTACATCATCTCCTGAACAATCCTCGTCCTGTGGGAACATTAATGGGGGAGGCTCAACACCAAGGAGGTACCCAAGGAATCCCCTCAGCTCCCACACCTAGCTCTAGCCTCCAGCCCTTGAAGCAACGTGCCCTGCCCCTGAGAGAATCAGGTGGAGTGGAACCTGATGGGGATCACCACGGACAGTGTAGGATTCTGCACCTGGGGAGGAAATTCACAGCATCAGTGCATGTTGGGGGCTGCTGGAAAGGGGCTCTGTAGAGAAGGACCTGGGGGTCCTGGTTGACCAACAGTTGACCAATGGTTGACCATGAGCCAGAAGCATGCCCTGGTGTCCAAGAAGACTAGTGGTGTCCTGGTTGGCCAACACTTGATCAACAGAGAGTTAACAGCTGACCCTGGATCACAACAGTGTGTTTTTATGGCCAAGTGTCCTGGTTGATCAACAGTTGTCCATAAGCCAGTGGTGTGCCCCGGTGGCCAAGAAAGCCAGTGGTTCCCTGGGGTGCACTGTGCAGAGCAGGACCAGCAGGGCAGGGTGTTACTCCTCTCTTCTGTTCTGCCCTGGGGAGGGCACAGCTGGAGCACTGAGCCCAGTGCAGGTTTCCCCAGTTCCAGGCAGACGGGGAACTGCTGGGAAGAGCCCTATGGAGGCTGCAGGGACGGTGGAAGCAGCTCCTTCCAATCCCAATGGTTCTATGACTTCTATTGTTCTGGGCAGTACTCAGTCCTGTCACTGATAAAACCCTACTGCAAGAGCTTGCGAGGACCTGATCCTTTCCTGAGGACAGAAAACTAAAGCCACGTGAAGCTGATGCCCCTCTGTTCCACCTACCTGCTCCTCCCAAGGCTCAGTGCGAAACCTCTCGGGGTGCAGCCAGCTCCCATTCTGCTCCTCCAACACCACCTGTGTGGGACAAGCAGCACCAACCCTATCATACCAACGTCACAGCCACGCACACCCAACACAGCCCCGCAGCAATCCCGGCCCCATTTCTGGCAAAGAAGCATGCAGAGAGCGCGTGATACCAATGCGTCCCACGTCCTGACTTCTTACCCAATTGTATAGGTTTCCCATGTTACTTGTAGGTGTCTTCTCAGACATAAGGTCTGATTTTGGGGTGGTCTTTCGTGGAGCCACAGGCTGGACTAGATGATCCTTACGGGTCCTGTCCAACTTGGGATTTCTAGGAGTTGGACTCAGTGATCCTTATGTGTCCCTTTCAACTTTGGATTTCTAATAGTTGGACTGGATGGTCCTTATGGGTCTCATCCAAATTGGGATACTCTACGATTCTATGAGTGTTGTCAAGTGGGTGCTACAAGCACCATAACCTGTAAGGCCCCTTTCATCACTTTGTGGATCCAAAGGTGACATTTTTTGTTTGTTTTACAAAGCATCTGTCAATCAGCACCCAAGACACACTCCCATTACCTGTGTGTGCTCTTCACCTCCTTGTCTGCTCTCAAGTTTACTACTTAAGTCTTCCTGCAGTTTCTTCTAAACACTTCTAGCTTGGCAAAAGTAAATCAATTTAGCTCAACCCACACCACAGAGTCCTTCAACCCCAAAGAAACCAAACAAGGACGCGGGGGCCTCCCAGCACCAACCTATGATCTATCGCATCCCTACACTGCATGCTATGGGAGCTCTGCTGCGAGGGCACCGTCCTCACCCAGCGGCTTTCTCACACTCATGGGCAGAAGTAACCCAAAAGAGAGCAACAATGGGGAGGATTTTTCCTGCGTTACTCATCGATCACACCTTTGAAGTGCTGGGAAGACCCTTGTTCCTCCCCGCAGGACTCCGACATGCACAGTCTTGACGTGCAGCTCCCCAAATTAGTCAGAGAAAGTGAGCAGGGCAGTGCTGTGCAGGCTTTGCCCCAGCCCTTCACAAAGAAAAGCATTCCGATGGCACAGAAGCGTGGCTTCAGCCCTGCCCCCATAAAGCACCACTTGGTTTTGAGGCTGGAGGTGCTGAGCTCCATGCCCCAGTCACACACCACGCAGTTATAGGATTGCAGCCCCTCTTGGTTTAGCATCTGGGGAGGGTGCAGTGGGGCAGAAGGCAGCCCATCCCCTCTGCTCCATCCCCTCAACACCACAGCCACCACCATGGCTCACAGCTTGAGCTAATTCTTGTCTCTTCACGCATGGGATTACAGCTGTCCTGGGGCTAGCAGAGAAATTCAGCACAGAAATTCATGTGAGAGCAAACCCAAATTTAACCCTCTCCTTTTTTCATATTTTTTTTTCTTCAATTTTTTCCCCCAGTTTCTTCCCCAATTTTTGGCTAAGTCATGCTGCCCAGAACCACCAAACAACCACATCCATGTCTTGCAAGCTCTCCGCTTCCCCAGCAGCTGTATCCCAGCAGGAGCAGAGGAAGGGTTAATGGGCCCAGAGCTCATCAACCAGTTTACTTTGGGAGATGAGACATTCCAAAGAAACTGCCTTTTAACGAGAGGCACCGCCGCACCCAGGCACGCAGGGGACAGCCTTGGGGGAAAGTCATCGCGCAATTCTCTTCAAATTCAGTCCATATAGCAGAGCAATTAGTCAGGCTGAATTAATTTATGGCGCTTGATTAGACGACTGCCCTGTACGGGCAAGTCAACAAACTGGAGGGTTAAGCCAGTTTGCCAGCACGGCGCGGCACAGCACGGTGTGGCAATGCAACCCGAGCCCCTGGGGGTCTTGGATACCTCCTGGATGTGCCGAACTTCACTCTTCAGCTGGCTGACGTGCTCCTCATGGTTCGCGCTGCCCTCAGCCCTCGCCTTCAGATAGACCTGAAAGAGAGGAATGTCGGCGCCGACCCCATAGCACTGACCCCAGCCGCTCTGATACATTCCACACATTCCCACTTCACCATTCACAAAGCAGGTAACGCTTTGTTGAATGCCAACAACTGCCCTTCCTCTTCCAACCCTCTCTTTCCCCACCATGTTCAGAAAACAATGGGTACCTCTCAGCCTCCAATACCACCTTTTATTTTCCCCCAATTTTCTTACTGCTGAACACAGCCCCAGGAACCAGGAACCCACCTTGATGATCTCCTCGTCGCCGTCGTTGGACTTGATGCGCTCGGATGCCAGTGCGTGGCCATTGCTTGATCTGTTGGCCACCATGGCGAAGGCTTTTCCCACCGGCTGCGAGACACAAAGAGCAGAGCTCTGGGACCAGCCTGGCTGGAACAGCTCGCCCAACGCTAGGCAAATCAGCACTGTGTGCTGCAGCAAAGCAGTGCAACACTGTGCACAGCCAAGGAGCTGACACTAAAATGCTGAATGCACCAGGAGCTGCACTTCCAGCTCACAGAGCTTCCATGGGATGGAACAATCTATAGGATGGATCGCCTCCCCTGTAAGACAGGCTGAGAACTGGGGCTGTGCAGCCCAGAGAGGGGAAGGTTCTGGGAGAGCTGAGAGCAGTGTTCAGGATCTAAAGGGCTGTATGAGAGACAGGAATGACTCTTCAGCAGAGCATGTGTGGGGAGGCGGCTTCCAACTAAAAGAGGGAGACAGGCAGGGTAGAAAGAAGGTTTTTATGAGAAGGGCGTTGAGGCACTGGCACAGGTTTTACAGGGACATGTGGGCAGTGGTACCATTCTGGAGACACCCAAGGTCAGGCTAATGGGCTGTGAGCACTGAAGGAGCTGTGGGTGTCCCCATTTATCACAAGGGCGTTGGACCAGATGACCTTTGAAGGTCTTTTCCAACTCAAACAATTCTGTGATCCTCTGACCCTAATGACCAACCACAGCACCACGGGATGGTTGGGTTGGAAGGAGCCCTACAGATCACCTCCAGAACCATAAGACCAAATAAATGGCTTGCATTGAGGGGACCTTGTCCCTGTTCATTGCAGAGGGGTGGGACCAGATGGCCTTCAAGGACCCCTTCCAATCCAAACCACAGATCTGTGATCCCCTAAGGACCAGCCCCCTCCCCACAGCTGCTCACAAACCCCCTTCTCAGCCCCCCCTTGCACCCCCTGCACCCAGGCACACACACACACGCCAACCCATCGTGGTGTCTCTGTGCTGATGGCAGCGCACCTTCTGCTTCACCTGCTCGCGCCGCTCACCCGGGAGCTCATTCGGCAGCGTCAGCCTCAGCACCTTCACGCTCTCCTGGAACAAGAGGGTGGGATTCAGGTTGCAGCCACCTGGCATAGCTGGGAAGCTGCAGCACTCAGAACAACACCCGACTCCAACTGAGTGAGTTATCACACAGCAATGACATCCGCCCATTGGAGCTCAGAGGAGCCAAAAAGGAGGAAGTGCAAAGGAGCAACCACTGGACTCATTACACAGCCACCACACCAGGGACCCTTCCAGAGAAGGGCAAAGCAGCTCAGGTTCTCCTCCTCTGCCCTCTCCACACAGATAGAGCCAGATCAACCCCTCAGAGCTGAGGGGAGGGACAGTGGCCATCAGCAGCACCACTACTTGCCCAAACCCTTCCCAGCCTTCCAGCGTGGGCACCCTGGTGACGCTCGGCACAGAGGACGCAGAACACTGTAAAGCAGCTCACAATACCCAAACTGCCCCATTTTGGGCCCCCCCAAACCCATCCCACACTGACCTCACCAGCTCCAGGGTCACTCATGCTCCCGGCAACCCTGCAGCAGACTGCGGTGCTCTGGGGCCGCTCAGCACCCCGCACCCAGCCCCATTGGTGCCCGCCCCACACCACGCCTGGCCACGTCACCCTCGGAGCAGCGCCAAAGGATTGTGCCGCTCCGCTTCCAAGCGCTCTGCGCCGCCCAAGTCTCAACAAGCCATGGGTTTGTTTCCAAAATATTGGGTGTACGCTGCTCTCGTTTTGCCTGGGCTCCTGGGAGAGGAGGTTCCTCCTGCAGGGACCCCTTGGTTCCACCCCGCACAAAGCACTGACTGCTTAATCCCATAACCCCTTCTCCGGGGAAGGTTTTCCTATGGAAGAAGCAAGAAGGTCGAAGCGGTTGGAAAAAATGCAAAGCTCGACGTGCAGCACACGCAGCACCCACAGCACTCATTGTGGTGCTGAGGTCAGAAGAGCGCCCGCGGTTTTACAGGGCAGGGAAGCAGCTCACGGCAGCGCCTGCATGCAAAGCATCCCCGCGTCTCTCCACGGACATAGGAAGCAAAAAGGAATCACTGAGCCACGGGATCACAGCATGGACGGGTTGGGACCCCACAGCTGACAGAATCACGCAATTATAGAATGGTTGTGTTGGAAGGGACCCTACAGACTATAGAACAACGGGGTCACAGGGCGGTTGGTTGGAAGTGACCTCAGAGATGGTGAAATCACAGAATTATCTGAGCGAAGGGATCCCGGCAGCCGCCCCACGTGGCCCCACTCACAGCGTTGTTTACAACCGGAGGATCCCACGCCAGCCCTGGCCCCATAAGCCCACGCGAGGGTGGGGTGCTGCCAATGCTCCAAAGGGAATCCCGCTCCCGGGGAAGATGCGCCGCGATAAGCGAGGAGCGCAATGCCGATTTCCATCACCGCCTTCGGAGCGACGCATCAGTCGGCATGAGGGTGCTTTTGTCACGACAGAACCCCCATTCTGGATCAATCCAGCACCGGGGTGATGCAAACAAGGCACAGCAAGGAGCCACGGGTGGGCTCTGCAGTCCCAGTGCCGTGTGCCACAGATGGAGCATTGGATGGGAGTTGTAGGGCTGCTCCAGGAGGAACATCCTCTGCAGCGCCGCGAGTGCTCCGGTGCAGTCCATCTCTGCCTGCACTGCCCTTTCCCTACAGCACCGAAGTGGTGGCTTTTGAGGATGCCCTGGAGGGGCTGTGAGGCACAAACCCCTTTGTAAGGGGATGTTGGGTGGTCACGGTGCACACTGGAGGTCCTGCTGAGCCCAACACATCACTGTCTGATCCCTGAGCTCCACCGTGCTCCCACACGGCATTCCGGGGCTCTGTGCTCACTGCTGTCCCCACAGCACCTCGGTTTGTGATCAGTCCCATTGCAAGTGGGGGCTGCCCTCACCATGGGTTGGGCTCCAAGTCGGAAGCGCTGCGGGGTCACCCCATGCCAGCCCAAATCCTCCAGCACAGAACCCCACAACAGGAAGGCAGCAGATTTGGGTACTTCCCGCAGGAGGAAGAGTGGTAATGGGGCACCTCGTGCTCAGTTCATGCTTGGACAGAACCCAAACCCCACACGGCGCCCGCTCCCCCCCTCCGCATCACAGTCAGCCAATGCTGGTGGTGCAGATCTCAGCACACCACGAGCTCACCGACCCAAAGCTCTCCACAAATCCACACCTCTTGTTTGGGACCAAACACCCCCAAAAGAGAAGATCCCCTTACAAGAGGCCATTCCATACAACAGGCAATTTCCCTATAAATTAAGCGATTCCGATGAGGCCAACTCTCCGGAAGACCATTTTCAACCTTTTGGCACTTTTCTCACCCCCAAACTCAACACAGCCCTATGGGGCTGATGAACACCGTGCATCCCATCCCAGTGCTCGGCAGGAACAGGCCAGACCTGACCTGGGGGCCATCACCAGCAGTAATTAGCAACGAGCTCCAGAGATGCCCGGCGTGACACAGGCGCTTATCACCCTAACAACCCATTAACCAAACGAGCCCAACGCCGCCGCCGCTCCTTATAAGGCCGGGAGGAGGCTGCGGGAATTGGGGCTGAGTCACCCGGTGGGGCCGGGCACGGGGACGCCACGGTGCCCCAAAAACTGACAGAAAGCTGCGGGGTGAGCGGCGCCCGTCAGCCCCACACCGGAGCTTCACCCCACGCTGGGATGGAGCCGCGGTGTTGGGACACTGCCAGCCCCACCCGGAGCCCTTCCGCAACTGCCTGCAATGGGGAAAAGTGAGCGATAGGGGAGGGAAAACACGGGGTGGTTCTGTAAGCAATGAGTAATCCCAAAACACGAGCCGGGAACGGGGCCTCTCGACGGGAACACACGGCCGTGAGCTTAAAGAATGCAGCACCAATGACCGACGGGGAGGGCTGGGGGTCCCCAGGATCCCACAGATCCGATGGGGTTCCAGCAGCACCGCACGGCTCAGGAGCTGCTCCTCTATCCCCATCCACTCAGCTACATTCGTCCCCTGGCACCAGCGCTTCAGATGTGGGGATGCTGGGATGGGAGTATGGGGAGGGGGCCCACAGAAGTAGGAACACAGGAAAGGGATACAGGCAAGGGGCACGGAGCGGCACCCAGCTCACCCAAGCCAGGTTATCCTGCCCCACAGCCATGGGGCAGAACCTGGGCACCCCAAAGCCTCATCCACCCCAGAACTACATCCCAAAACTCTATCCCATCCCATTTCCCCAACCCACTGCCCTGTCCTACCCCACCACCCTACCCATCCCACACCCCCCTGACCCTACCACCACCCCCCAGCGCTGTGGGGAGCCCCATAGCCGAGGGAAGGGCTGAGGGGCTGCCCGGGGAAGGTCCCCACTCACCGGGCTCTCTCCGTGGGGCCGCACATCCAGAACTGCACACCACCCTCGCATTCCATTCATGGCCCCGTTCATAGCCCCGACTGCGGCCCCACGCCGCACACCGCCCTTATATACGGCCAAACCCCCTCCTGGCCACGCCCCCTGAATGCAGAGGCCACGCCCACACTGGACCACGCCCCTTCCTACAAGCACTCCATATCCGCCAGGAAGCCACGCCCTCTTTGCTCTGGCCACGCCCACTACTTGCCACGCCCCCTCCAAATCACGCCCATTCATTCAGACCACGCCCCCTTCTGTCACACCCACCTCCACATTGGCCACACCCACGGGGCCATTGAGCTGCGTTGGGGGGTGCTGAGATGGCGAAGTGGTGCCAAACTGGTGCCAAACTGGTGCCAAACTGGTGCCAAACTGGTGCCAAAGCCCTTCTGGTGCAGCCCAGCGCTGCCGGAAGGAGCTGGACTGGCTGTGCTGCAGTGGGTGCTGGGTTGGGCATGGGATACCAGCTGTGGCACAGGGATGGGATGGGGTCCCCCCGGCCCCACCGCCACCACACCGAGGGCAGGTGGGGAAACTGAGGCAGCAGGGATAGAGGCAGCACAAGGGACAGAAGCAGCGAGGCCCCGCTGGAGGCCATAGAGGGGAACTGCGGTAAGCACTGCCAATCAACACAATGGTGCTAATTAGCACCTGGCACGGCTCCCATTCTCGTTAATTAGTGATAATGAGGATGTATCTTGGGGCCAGACCCAACCTGGCAGGAGGGAGCCGCATGCCCCCACTCCGCACCCCAGTCCTGCACCGCCGCCATGGGCCGCGCCGGTGTTGGAATGGTCCATTTTATTGAAAATAGCATTTGAGAGGGAAAAGAGAGGTGAGGGACGAGGGAGATGATTGCATATAAAAATAAATCACGGTGGTGGCGTCCCCTGGGGACCGCAGGCTCCATCCTCACAGCCATAAAACCCTGGGGCCACCAGGGGCAAAAAGCCAGGCAGAAGAAGAGGGCCGATGGCCGACGCCAGCAGGGCAGAGATCTCTGAGCTGTTCCTGCAGCCCTGGGGGCTCAGTGGGGCTCAGCAGGAGCTGGTCTGCAGGTTGGCCTCGTTGAGCAGCGAAGCGATGGAGGATGGCCCATAGGCACTGTCCAGGTCCTCGTCGGAGCTGAGCGCGTCGTCCTGCAGTAAGGAGTCGGTGGCCGCATGGGCGGCTCTGCGCCTGGGGAGGGAAGAGAGGGCTGAGCATGGAGTGTGGGGCATGGAGGGATGGAGCTGTTGGGCACGGCATGGTGGGGATGTGGGGCATGGCGAGGGTACGGGGCTCATCCATGGGGCAATGGAGCACAGCAAGGCCGTGGGGCCACCCCTCTTCCTACCAGGCCTCCTTCTCCAGTGCCTTGATGCGGCCCTGCAGCTGCTCATTGAGTTCATGCTGCTCCTCCAGCTCCCGCTGTGCTTTCTTGCGGGCAGCTTCCAGCCTCTCGATCTCCTCCTCAGCCTCATCCACCTGCCGCTTCAGCGCCTTCACACGCAGGCTCAGCTGTGGGGATGCGGCCATTGATCGCCACCAACCCATGGCTGTGGGACCAGCAATACACAATGGCCCCAACCCACGGCCACAGGTGGCCATGTGCCCACCACCCACCTGGTCCTTCTGGTCGTTGACGTGCTGCCGCTCGTCATCAATCTGGATGGTCAGCTCCTTCACTTTGCGCTCCAGCTTGCGGTTGGAGGACTGGAGGACGCTCTTTTCCCTGCCGGGAGGTGTGAGGGAAGGACCTGATGGCACGGTCGGCCCATGATGGCGGTAGGGACAATGGGGCCATTACCTCTCCTCGGCCTGCAGCCGGTCCTGCAGCTCCTCCAGGCGCGCTTCCAGCTGAGAGACGGAGCTGCCCACCTTCTGCATGCCCTCAGAGCTGGCCAGGCGGCTCTTCAGCTCCTTGTTCTGGAGAGAAGGGGACACAGAGGCCACCAGGTCAATCCAAGCCTTGTCCACCAGGTCAGCCAAACTCCAGCCTCAGCCACCAAGTCAACACCAGCCTCTGGGGAGGATGGCAGGGCTGCTGGTGGAGATCCCAGCCCAGAAACCTCTCCCAAGGAGTGGCTACAATGAGGATGGTTATACAGTGGCAATTATCATCCATGCAGAGGGACGTGGGCATGGGGAGGTGCCCAGGGTGCAGCGTAATGGCACAGCGTGGAGCTCAGCGCCCATCATCGCTGTGTTCCCATTACTTGGGTCATGGAAGGATGAGGGATGTGGTCCCCAACGCCCACCTGGCGCTCCAGTGAGACCTTGTCACACTCCAGGTCCTGGCGGCTCGAGCGTTCCTGCAGCAGCTCAGCACGCAGCTGGTCAATCTGGGGATGGGGACATTGGCCACAGCCGCGGTCAAAGCAGTGCCAGCCCCAATCCCTTCCCAATGGTCACACATCCCAACGAGCGGCTGACAGCTCCCTCCCCAATTAGCTGCCCTCTTTCTATTCCTAACAAGCAGCTGCCACACCTCCCACCCCTGGGTGTGCAGGCTGCAATTCTCCACTGGAGGGTTTAACTGGTTGGACTGGGAGCGGGGACCTTTGGGCACTGTGGTGCAGCCCTGCTTGAGGCCAATATGGATTTTGTGCACCAATGGATCAAACCCAACACCCCAGGGCTCAGCCAGAGCCAACCATACCGCTTTGGGTGCTATTTTGAAGTTGTGGGAATGGGATTTTATGTAGGGTTGCCTAAATGATAAGTCAACACAGCTCCAGAAATCACACGGTGACTCTTGTCAGAGCCACACTCCAGTTTCACTGCCACCTACACACTGCATTGCTCAATTTGGACAAATTGAGGACACGTGGAGCAAACCTCTGCTGGGATGTGCCCCATTTGGGGATGAGAAATGGGAAACCTACCCAAATCACTCCCCGCTTCCCAGCCCCACAGGGTGCTCCTGGGGCCCGGATCAGCCCTACAAACAATGGGGCCATCCACTGGCCAAACCAATGCCGTGGTGTTGGGAGGTTTGGCCACAGCCTTGGTCACTGCCATCACTTAGCAAGCTCTGCTGGGATATGCTCCTTTTGGGGATGAAAAATGGGATAACCCACCCCAAAGCCCAGCCCCACGGGGCCGGAATGCTCCTGTCCACCCCTATAGAGCTGTAAGCAATGGGGCTGCGGCTCCCACAACCCATCAGCAACACCAGCGCCGCCCGTGCCACAGCTCCTGCGTCACCTCTGGCTTTGAAGCTAATGAGCAGTTGGGTTAATTGGGAGCTGACAGCCCCAACTTCCTGCACAAACACCAACCTCCCTCCATAATTTTGCTCATTGTTTTTGCATCATGCTCATGGGATTTCCGCTGGTTGCCCTACCTGGTCACGGCTGCGGTTGATGCGCTCGGTCAGCAGCTCAGTCGTGCTTCGCTCCTCCTCCAGCTCCTCCTCCAGTCGTTTGGACTTCTCCTGCAGGCAGACAGAGGGTCTGTGCCAGCCCCACAGCATCAGGACGGTACCGGGGTGATGGGAGAAGGACTCTCCACCATCATTTGTGGGGTTTCATTGCATAGGGCCGGAAAAATGGGTGCACTCTCACGGCACCGCCACCCCGTGAGGCTGCAGGATGGCTGAGCACGCTCTGCCCCTCACTGTCAGTGCTCAGCACTGCAGGGAGTGGGTGGAGACGTGGGTTTGGGTGCCTTTTTGGATGCTTTTTGGGGCACCACAGACCCGTTGGTTTTGGGGTGCCAAAAGTCGGCTTTTGTGTGCCAGGGGCTGGTTTTTCAGGTGCCCCAACCTTCATTTTGGACGCTTTGATCCTAGATTTTGACCCAGTTTTTGAGTGCAATGACACCACAGATTCTGGGCACCAACAACCCTGGATTTTTTTGGGTGTATCATCCCCAGCTTTTGTGTGTATCAACCCCAGCTTTCGGGTGCCAGGGACCCGTTCTTTGGGTGCCAATGACCCCATTGGTTTTCGGGCACCCTGACCCCATTTTCAGGCAATCAGACCCTGAATTTTGGGTGCCCTGACCCAGCATTTGGGAAACTATGGTTTTTGGTTGCCCCAACCCCAGGATTTTGCATTCAATGACCCACTCTTCGGGCACCACAGCGCCTGGATTTTTGGTTACCCGTGTCCCCAGATTTCAGGTGCCACAGCCTCGCTCTTTGTGTGCCAACAGCCCATTTCTCAGGTGCCCCAACCCACCTCCAGTGCCTTGAGCTGCCGTGAGCGATCATCCTGGGAGCGCCTCTTGGCATCCGCCTCCTCCTCGAGGCCACGCAGGCGCTGCAGCATCACGTCCCGCTCCAGCAGCGCGCCATCACGCTCCGCCTGGCTGTCCTGCAGTGCCTGCTTCAGCCTGGAGACCTGGGGACAGCGATGAGACACGGTGTGCGGACAGCAGCCTCACGGCCACCTGGGCCGTAGCTAGGCTGTGGTCAGCAGTCTCTGCCATACCTCGTCCTGCAGCCGTCCCAGGTTGAACTGCATCTTCTCCACCTCGGCACTGCGGTCCTTGGCTTGTTTTTGGGAATCGGTGATCTCCTTGCGGGATTTCTCCTTGCATTCCTCCAGCTGAGCCTTGAGAGCAGCCAGTGAACGGTTGGACTCCTCTGTCATCTGCTCAAGCTGTGGGAGAGCAGTGGGACCAGAGCTGGGAAGGGGTGCAAGGGGTTTGGAAGACATTGCTTGTCCGTGGCACTGGCAGGAGCCCATGGCATGGGAGCTGGAAGGCACTGGGATGCTGTAGGTGCCCCAGAGCAAAGGACAACGTGACCCCTGATGCAGATCCATGAGGGCAGCATGGATTTAGGGAGTGTGAGCACAAACAGGGACATCCCAACGTAACAGGGAAGGATCAGAACAATGAGATAAGCACATCCAAAGAGTGGGGCAGAGCCCTGCAGTCCTGCACCCCTGCCCTACCAGGCCAAAGCACCTCAGAGACCAGCAAGACATGGGATACCCCACCTGGAGGGGATCCATAAGGACCACCTCCCTCTAAGCCCTCCCCATGGGATGGGGCTGTAGGTTGTGGGAAGGAGGAGATCTGTGAAGACCACAGCCCTCCACCCACACCCCACAGAGGAGCGATGGGGCAGTGAGGTGCAGGCGCTCCCCACCTCTCTGTTCAGTTTCTCAGTGCTGCGGTCCAGCAGCCGCTTCTGCTCCTCCAGCTCGCTCTTGGCACGCTTCAGCTGCTCCTTCTGCCTCTGCTCATCCTGGAGGGACGCGCTCAGCTCCTGCTGCTCCTGCGTCAGCCGCGCCATTCCCCGCTGTGCCTCATCCAGACGCGTCTCCAGAAACCTCTGCGCCCGCAGCAGCTCCTGCTCACGGTCCGTGGCTTCACCCAATGACTCCTCTGCGAGTCTGCGCTCTGCCTGGGAGGGAGGGAGGGAGGATGGCTCCAGGGGACGGCACTCTCCTCTACGATTCCCACTGTCCCCAGTGTTCCTCCGGTGTCATCTGCTTCCCCTGTGACCTCATGTCCCCAAATGTCCTGCAGCGTTGCCCAAATAACCCTCAGTGCCTCTACACCTCCCACTGTCTCCCTGTCCCCCAGTATGTACAAATGTCCCCCTGGTACCACCTGCATCCCCCTATGGCCTCATGCCCCTAGGTGTCTCCCTGTGTCCTTAAGATCCCCGATATTCCCCACATCTCCCCATGTCCCCAGTGTCCTACTCGTGGCACCTGCATTGCTTCATGTCCCCAAACATCCCCAGATGTCCTGAAGCCCCCCAACATCCCCCGTGTCTCCCAGTGTCCCTTTGGTGCCACCTTCTTCTCCCAAGTCCCCACATTTCCAATATGAGCTCATCTCACCCCATGTCCTTCAGCCTGGACCCACAGCTGCAATTACCTCCAATTTGGTGACCTTCTCACGGAGCCGTGCCTGGGAACCCTCCCAGTTTTCCCCCATGCGCTCGTAGTCCTTCAGCTGCACCTCCATGCCCTGCACCTTCCTCCGCAGCTCCTTGTGCTGCTCCTGCAGCTCCTGCAGTGCTGCCTCCGCCGTCTTCCTCTCACCCTCCAGGGAAACCTTTGCCTGCAATGCAGACATAACAGGATGGACCACCTGGCCTCATGGCCACCAGCCCAGCCCAGGAAATGCGGTGTGAAATTGGGATCCCATTGCAGCGGTGTGGTGAGATTGCCCCTTGGCTTGTGGCTGGGCAGCACTGAGCCCTTCCCCATCCCATCCCAATCTCAATCAGTCCCCATCCTCTTCACTCCAATGCCATCGCCATCCCCATCCATACCCCATCCCCATCCCATCCCTCACCCTGACAGCCTCATCCCTCTCCTCCCGCAGCCGCTCCATGTCACGGAGGCACTGCTCCATGGCTCCGCTGTGGCTCTGGGCCTCATCCTGCACAGCGCTGCGCAGCACCTGCAGCTCCTCTTCCCGCTGCCGCACCACCTCCTCCTGCTGCTCCTTCTCCTCCATCAGTTCCTGATGTGCCTTCTGTGCCCGGCGCAGCTCCTGGGGACGGGATCGGCTCAGGGACCCCGACAGGGCACACACACATTACCCAGATCCCCCCTTTGCTACACACCATGCGCAGCGCTTCCATCTCTCCGGGGTCAGCTGCGTTGCTCCTTGCCCTCTCCACCTCCTCCCGTGCGGCCGCAAAGCGCTCCCGCAGCTCCCGCAGCTCCTCCTCAAACTCCTCCCGCTCCATCTTCACCTGCAGCAGTCTGAGAATGGGAATATGGGATGGAGGGGGCTGGTAACCTCCCCCGGCCCTGAGCACACCCTGATTTGCCGGGACGCACTCCTGCTTGGCAGCGCGCAGCTCATCCTTGTTCCGCTGGAACATCTCCCTCCAATGCCCCGTCTCCTCGGCGCTCTCCTCCAGTTCACGCTGAAGGTTCCGCACCACGGCACCGATTTTCTGCTTCTCCGACTCCAGGTCAGCTCGGTTCTGGGGAACAAAAAGGGGGAGGGCTGAGAGTGGGCATCCTTGGGGGATGCTGAGACCCTGCCCAGGGGTGCACTGCCCAGGGATGCTCCAAGGGTACTCTGGGGATGCTCAGACTCTGCCTGGGGATGTTCCGCCAGGGGTTCTCCAGGGATACTCTTAAGGATGTTCAGGCTCTGCCCAGGGATTCTCTGCCCTGGGGATGCTCAGACTGTGCCCAGGAATGCTCTGGGGATGCTGAGGATCTGCCCGGTTTAACACCACAAAGAGCAGCTCCCCAGGAAGCAACCCAAGGATGTGGTGGGCCCCACAGCACCAGGCAGCACTGATAAGCTCCAGGCTTCCCCAGGGGTGGAGCACAGAGAGGTGGGGGCAGGACACAGAACCCCGTCATGGTGTGCAAATGGGAGATGTGAGGACACAGGTCCCAGACACAAAGCCCTCACCTGCGAGATGTCCTCCACGCTGCGCCGGAGCTGCTCCATGTCACTGTGACACTGCAGCCGCACGCGCTCCAGCTCACGGTCATGGTTGGCCACCTCCTCCTTCAGAGCCCCTTTCAGTGCCGTCAGCTCCCGTTCCCGCAGCCTCAGATGCTCCTCCAGTCGCTGCCGGGAGCTCAGGGCCTCCTCCAGCTCCTCCTGGGCCTCCTCCAGCTCCTGGAACACAGAAGTGGCTGTGGTTGGTGGCACAGTGAAGGATGGTTGTGGAGCAGTGCATGCGGCCATACCTTGCACAGAGCACTGGTGTCCGTTGCTGTCCCCATCTCTGCGCGCATCGCTTTCAGCTGCTCCTCTGCCCTCATCTGTGCCGCCTTCGCCTCTCCGAGCCTGCAGGGACAGCAGCCCTGAGATCCCACAGCACACAGCAGAGCCCTCAGACCCCACTGATGGAGAGGGAAATCCAGTCCACATTCACAGCTCAAGGGTCGGTGAGCTCCATGCCACCCGGTGGGGACAGCGTGGGGACAGAGCGCTGCAGGAACACGGCCCCATGCAGCCCTTACTCCTTGCTGCTCCTCTGCAGCTCCTGCATTCTCTTCTCCAGCGCTGCCCGCAGCCGTGCGCTCTCCTCCTGCGCCTCCTCCAGCGCCCGCGTGGTGCTGCGCTCCTTGGTCAGCTCCAGCTTCTGGCGGAGCTGCATTGGGGGAACAGCAGTGACAATGGCAGCCATACCCACGGGGTACCCACCTCCACCCAGCAGCCTCACCTTGCTCTCCTCATCCAACCTCTCCTGCAGCTCCTCCACCCTCTGGGCCAACGTGCGGTGCTGGGGCTGGGAGCACGCCGTCCCCTTGGTGGGCACCTGGGGACACCCAGGGCTCAGTGTCACCCCCAGCACCCCAAAGCCATAACCCTGTCCTTAACTCACTCACCGCCACCTCCTGCAGCTTCTCCAGCACCAGCGCAGCCTTCCTCTTCAGCATCGCACCGCTGTCCCTGCTCCTGGGAACATCATGGCAGAGAGAGCACGTTGGGTATGGGATGGATGGAGCAGGACGGGCACAGGAAGGATGGGGCATCCCAAGTGCTTCACTGCTGTCATCCCCCAAATCCTTGGTACTCAACCACATGGCACCAACTGCTGTGTTCCCAACCCACCGACACCCAACCATGCTGCATCACTATTCGCAACCACCCCACAATGTGGCACAGATCTGGGGACGCTCACCCCTCCTTCAGGATCCCGTAGATGAGTTCTTTGGGGTCCTCACTGCTGCCCGGCTGGGCCACCTCCTGCTGGTCCCGCAGCAGATCCGGCGTCGACTTCAGCTACCAGCAGGACGAAGATCTCAACACCGGGCACCAATCCCTCAACCGGAGTTCCACTCCCACCCCATGGGATCACCGAGCGGCGACACCTCCAACCCAACACCTCCGGTACCTGCAGCTCTGTCTGGGCTTTGCTCTGCGGCCGCTCCTCGGTGCCACGATTCACCGCCGCACTTCTGCCCCCCCCGGTGGGCAACGGGGACGGTGCGCTCACGGCGCGGCCATCGGGAACGGTGCTGCGGGCATCCAGGCTTTGTGAACGTTTCCTCTCCTCCGGAGCCACGCGGGATCGCCGCGCCGCACGGCCGCGCTGCTGCACTTTGCCATCAAATTTACTGATGAGGGAATTCACCGAGGAGAGCGGTTCGGTGTCGATGTCACCGCCTGCGTGCCGCGATCCCGGGCTCTCCGAGTCTGAGGATGGTGTGACCCCAAACCCGGAGCCTTTGCGGTGTGTGGGGTGGGCAATATTCAGCGTGCTGCTACTCCTGGAGCCGGTAGCCATGAGCTCGTCGGTGGCGGCCAGCAGGTTGCCATGGGACTGCGTCCGGCGCAGCTCAGCCCCCATCTTGCTGTGGGGTTTGTGCCGGGTGGGCACCGGGGCGGCGACGTGCTCTTCATCGCTGTAGGAAGGCTGTGGGCGCACATAGGGGTTCTCAGGGAGGTCCGGCTCAGGGGGTGGGTCTGGGGGCCGTGGGCTGGTGGTCCCTGCAGGGTAGGAGCCGTCGCTCTTGATCTGCACCCCGAAGGAATCTCCGCCCTTATCGCCGCTGTTGAGGACGACGAAGGGCTGCCCCGCGATGCCCTGCACACGCACGGCCACCCCGTAGGAGCCCGGCTTGGCGCGCGCCTTTGGGGCCTTCTTGGGCTCCTGGAGGTCATTGATGAAGCGGATCTGGACACCATAGTCCACCGGGCTCTGCTTCTCTGCCGTGCGCTCCATGCTGGATGCAGTGCTGCTGTTCTGGGGAGAGGGCAGAGTCACAGCGGGACCCACATTCTGTGCCCCACAGGGCTGGGGGCATATGGCCCCATATGGCTGACACAGCCCCATAGGACACATACAGTCCCTTAGCAGGAAGGTAGCTTCATAGGGACAGGCATGGCCCCATAGGGGGTACACAGAGACACAGTGGGGACACTGCTCCACAGAGCTGATGTGGCCCCATATGGCAGATGTAGACCCATGGGGTTGATGCTGCCCTTAAGATAGGCATGGCTATACAGTGTGGATGTGATCCCACAGTGGGTTTGCAACCCCATAGTGCTGGGGACCCGGTGGCACTGCTCCCATGCACAGCACAGCTCCCGGTCTGCGCTGAAATCCCTTTCTCTGGATCGAGCCGATGCTGAAACACTCACAGAAAGCACCAAGCAGACCCTCAGCCCCACACAGCACCCTCAGCCCCACACAGCACCCTCAGCCCCACACAGCACCGACCCCACAGGGCCGGACCGACCCCACATCCCAGCTCAGCGCTGACACCCGGCACTCACCGACGTCCTCCGCTCGCCCTCCGCCTGCACCGAACCGCGGCCACCGCAGCGCCGGGAGCTCCAGCGGGGCTGATGCAGAATGACAGCAGAGCCCCGGGCAGCCCCGGCCCCACAGCGCTGCGCTCCTCCACCCGCTGCCTCCGGTGCCGGCAGCTCCGTTTGCTGCCCAAAATAACCGCACTGTGAGCGGCACCGCCAGCACCACGCGCTCAGCACACGGCCATGGGATGGTGGCACAGAGCCGGGGTCACCACGTCCCGCACGTAGGGACAAAGGGAGAACGGCACCAAAATCTCACGTTATCAGCTTTCAGTCACCCCAATGCGGCCCCCACATCCGTCCCCGTGCCCACTCCAAAGCCTCAGCTCTGGGCACACTGCAGAGGACAAATGGCCACGGGGACCCCGTGGTGCTGGTGCTGAGGGTTTGCCGAGCCCAACACATGGCAGAGGGTCGGTGCCAAGCTTGGCTGCAGCAGGGAACCAGCCCCGAGCAGATGGTGGAGGTGGCAGCACCTGGCACCCAGCAGGGCGGCCATGGGGATGTGGGCTGCTGCCATGAGCTCGTTGTCCCCACACGGCATCACGGTTACGAGGTCGGCACCAAATGTCCTCATGGTCATCCTGTGGTCACCTTATGGTGACCCCATTGCCACCCCACAGTCATGGTGTCCCCATGAACACTGTCATGTACAGTCACCCCATGGCACCATTTCCTTGTGGCCACCCCATGGGTACCCCACAGTCATCATGTCCCCATGGCCACTCCATTGCCACCCTATGGGTGCAGCAGTGAGGACGGATTCTTTTCCTCCATGGGCACGCAGTGGGTCCAGCCCCACAGCTCGAGCCAGGAGCAGGTGAGCACTAATCCCTGGGAATGCCCCATCCTGGCTGGGCTCCAGCGCTCAGATAAAGGGGAACAGACCGCATTCCAACACAGGAACACAGCGCTGATCCCACAGCAGCACGCAGCCCCCAGGAGGGGAGCGCAGTGCAAATGAGGGTGATGAAAAGGGGGACCCCATTTGTTGTCCTGAAGGACACGTCGCCCACAGAGCACGGTGGCACCCGGCTCTGCCCGTGGGTCCCCGTAGCCATGCGTGGAAGGCGGCCAACTCTGCTCATGCAGATACGGAGCACAAAGAGCCCTTTGTGGGCACCACAACCCACAAAGCTGTTGTGCAACGGGCCGGGCAGCGCCGGGAGGGGAAGGCCATCAGCACCGCACGTCCCAGCCCCAGGCATGGGAACGGGGACAGCGGGATCCGAGCACAAAAATATCTCCTTTTTTTCTGCCCGTTTTTTTCTGAGCTTCGGGCTCTTTGCACCAAAGGATCTGCTCTACCTGCAGAGCTGATTGATTGCTCAACAGGGACAAAGTCTGTACAGCTCCATGCCCTGCCTGCAACCCCAACAAACAGCGGGGCTGTGCAAGGATCGCCGAAACCCGAAACCGGGAGCGCGTCACGGGGCAGCGTCCGCCCCACGCCCCGGGGACGTCACTCAGGTTAATCATCAACAAGGCAATGATAGCCCCGTCCCACTCCCTGCAGGCAGCCCTGAAAACCCAGCGGCTGCTGAAAGCCATCCTCAGATGGATGGTGGGCACTGGGTCACAAGCCGGTGGTCCACGGCAAACACCAACAGCCAACGCTATTGGCCAACCTCAAGAGTCTACATGCAGCCAACCCCAATTGGCCAATCTCAGTGGTCAACTCAATGGTCCACAAAAGCCTGACAACCCCGACAGCCAACCCTCGTGGCCAACCACAACAGTCCATGAGTGCAGCCAACCCAACGGCCAACCCCAGTTGATGTCTGTGGGATTGGGACCAGAACACACGCTCTCTATCTACTGTCTGTGGGATCCAAGCTAGAAAAGGAGTATGGGATTGTATCTGTATGGGATTGCTGCTTACAGGATCAGGGCTGGAAGATGTGCTGTCTGTAGGAGCATTATCTATGGTATCTAAGCTGGAAATCACATTGTCTATGGCAATGTTATCTGGGGGATCCTTATCTGTGGGATCCAAACTGGAAGCGGTGCTCTCTATAGGATTGTTATCTATGGGATCAGGGCTAGAAGCAGTGCTTTCAATGGGATCACTGTCTAAGGGATCAGGATCCTTATCTATGGGATCCAAGCTGCAAGCCCCGCTATCTACGGAATCGTTATCTATGGGATCCTTATCAATGGGATCCAAGCTGGGAGCCACACTCCAAACCAGCTCGACTGGTCAGGGTGGTGGGGAGCAAACCCAGCCCAGAGCAATCCGCATGCTCCAAACAAAGAGTTGGAACAGCAGGCACAGAGCACAGGGACGGGTTATCCAGGGGACAGCTGACCCGGGCAGCCCTACCCATCACGGCAGGGATGGAGGTGGTGTCATTTAGGGTTCCATTGGCACCAAGAGCCCAGCAGCATTGGGGACACTGGGGCGGATTGGGGCTGGCAGCGTCACATCCCACCATGCACACACTTGGCTTTTCTCTCCTACTGAAGCCGAGCGAAGTAGGGCAGCATTAAAGATGCAGGAGGTGCCACGTTACGGCCGCCTGCAGCTGGGAAGGGTCGGCTCCAGTGATGCCTTGAGGTCCTGGAGCAACATCTCCCTGCTGTGGGATGGGGCTCAGCCTTGGGCAGCTCCAAAATGATTATCTGGGTCTTAATAAGGTCTGGAGGGAACGGACTCACAATCCCAGAGGTGCTCGGGGTGGGAGGAGCAGGGCTGGGACACGGCTCTTATCAGCAGAGATAAGGACGGAGCCACAAAGGCCGTGTGGAATTTACGAGCAGAGCAGCCCTGAAAGGGACAGGAATGGGATCTGTGGGGCTCCGGAGCCCTACAGAGCAGTGCCTATGGGAACACATAGCTGTAGGGCTCTGTGGGAGGGGGGCAGCATGGGCGCCCAGAGGGTCTATAAGGAAATGCAGACCCCCTATGGAAGGGGCAGAGCACCTATAGGGGCAGGGAGGGGCTACAGGGGACAGAGGATCAATGAGGGATCCTACAGATGGAGAAGGAAGACCCAAAGCAGGGAAGAGCCCTTACTGGGGG
Source organism: Excalfactoria chinensis (assembly GCF_039878825.1). Classification (NCBI taxonomy): domain Eukaryota; kingdom Metazoa; phylum Chordata; class Aves; order Galliformes; family Phasianidae; genus Excalfactoria; species Excalfactoria chinensis. Next base: position 170,953 of record NC_092856.1, read on the forward strand.
GTATTTTAGGGGATGTGCTATGGGTCACATCCACAACAAGGACTTTTGGGGAGTTCTGTATGGCAGGGCACCTCCCAACAGAGCCAGACCCTATGGGATCTGTAAGGGCACCCTAAGGGGGCTATATGGGACTATAGGGTCAAGCAACCCCTATGCAGAGTCAGCCCCAGTGGGACCTGCTACAAGGGCTCCAGCCCCATAAGCTCTGCCGTGGGGAAGGGCACAGCCCAGGAAGGGCAGCCCTGCAGCCCAGCCCTATAGACAGTGCCACAGGGCACAGCACGCCCAGGAAGGACAACACCAGCAGGCACAGCCCTATGGGCTCCGCCATAGGGCAGGACAACTTCCAAGGGCAGCAGCCCCTATGGACCCAGCCCTATATACTCTGCCATGGAGCAGGACGGGACCCACAGACCCCATCCCCTATAAGCCCTGCCCCATTGGGTTGTGCCGTGGGGCAGGACATGCTGCATGGACCCCAGCAACACTGGACTCAGTCCGTATATGCTCCATCATAGGGCAGGACACGTTCCAAGGACACCAGCCCCAATGACTCCGGCCCCTATGGGTTCTGCCATGGGCCAGAAGAGGCTGTACAGACCCGACCCCTATAGCCTCAAACCCTATAGGCTCCAATACGGGGCAGAACACACTCTAAGGTCAGCAGCCCCAACAGCCTCAGACCTTACATGCTCTACCATAGGGCAGGCCGAGACCCGCAGACCATGATCCCTGATCCCCGGCCCCTCTGAGCCCCACCGTGGGGTCGGGACCCCCCATTGTCCCCCCCTGAGCCCCGCACTCACCGCTCCGCACCGCCCCGCACACCTCCGCCGCCGCCCCAACCTGTTACCTCCGCCAGGCCCCGCCCCCTGCGCTCCCATTGGACCGCTGCGCTCACGGCCCCGCCTTAAGGTGGAGCCGAGCCGCACAAACCACGCCCACCGCCACGCCCCCTCCAGCTATCCCGATCCTACCTGACTTCCGCCACTCCCAACATGGCGCCGTTCACGCTCAGCAACCCGCGCCCCCCTCAAGATGGCGCCACCCCTCCCCTCGCACTACGGTGGCCGGCGGAGGTCGCACTTCCCGGCGCGCGTGCGCAACGAGGCCTCACTGTGACTAAGATGGAGGTCGGAGCAGCGAGCGCGCCGCCGCCGTTCTGGGCCGGGGGTCCAGCACCGGGAGCAGCGTACAGCCCCGGGGGGGTCGGCATCGGGAGCGGGCTGCGGCCCTACAGCGCTACCCTGTGAGCCGGGGGGGAGAATGGAGGGTATATGGGGGGGGGGAGGAGGGCACGGAGATGGATGTGCGGAGTCACGGGTGGCAGCGGGGCTGTGGGGAACAATGGGATGGGGGGCGGGGGGGGCACACGTGGGTGAGGGGCAACGGGGGGGGAGGGGGAAGCGGCCCTGGGGCTGGAGGGGGGCTGGGGGCTCCGAGGAGTTGGGGGGGGGGGGGAAGCAGTCCTGGGGCTGGAGGGTGGATGGGGGGCTCAAAAGAGTTGGAGGGGGAGAGGGGGGGGGGCTGGGGGGGCTCTGAGATGTTGGGGGGGGGGGGAAGCGGCCCTGGGGCTGGAGGATGGATGGGGGGCTGGGGGGGCTCAGAGGAATTGGGGGGGTGGGCTGGAGGGGAGGCTTGGGGGGCTCTGAGGAGTTGCAGGGGGGGAAGCGGCCCTGGGGCTGGAGGGTGGATGGGGGGCTGGGGGGGGCTCAGAGGATTTGGGGGAGGGGGCTGAGGGGGCTCCGAGATGTTGGGGGGGAAGGAAGCGGCCCTGGGGCTGGAGGATGGATGGGGGACTGGGGGGGCTCTGAGGGTTTGGGGGGGTGGGCTGGAGAGGGGGCTGGGGGGGCTCTGAGATGTTGGGGGGGGGTAAGCAGCCCTGGGGCTGGAGGATGGATGGGGGCTTGGGGGGGCTCAGAGGTTTTAGGGGGTTGGCTGGGGGGCTCCAAGGAGTTGGGGGGGTGGGCTGGAGAGGGGGCTGGGGGAACTCTGAGATGTTGGGGGGGGAGGGGAAGCAGCCCTGGGGCTGGAGGGTGGATGGGGGCTGGGGGGGCTCAGAGGATTTGGGGGGGTTGTCTGGGGTCTGGCACTGACGTGTGTGTCCCCAGGAGCCCCATGGTGACGGGCACGTCGGTGCTGGGCGTCAAGTTTGAGGGCGGCGTGGTGATCGCGGCGGACATGATGGGCTCCTACGGGTCCCTGGCGCGCTTCCGCAGCATCTCCCGGCTGTTGAAGGTGAACGACAGCACCGTGCTGGGCGCCTCCGGTGACTACGCCGACTTCCAGTACCTGACTCAGATCATCAACCAGATGGTGTAAGTCCTCCTGGGTCCAAGAGCCACACAGCCAATGCAGCGGCATATCCAGGTTGGAGGGAGTCTCTGGGATCCTCCAGCTCCTTTATTTACTGGTGGCTTTTGGCTGCTTCTCTTGGTGTAAAGTTCATTTCCAGGCAGCCCACGAGGAGATGGCATGAGGTTTTCAAGAGGAGGGTGGATGTGGTTTAGTGGTTATAGATGGTTGGCCTTGGTGAGCTTAGAGATCTCCTCCAACCCCACTGATTTTGTGAGCGGTGATGGGTTGGGGGTTGCGTTTGATGATCTTCGGGGTCTTTTCCAAAGTTAATGAATCTACGGTCTTATTCTGTGATCCCTTGTCCTGCTCAGGTGGGCTGGGTGCTGGTCTGGTGGCTCCCACCTCCTCTGAGTTGAATGATGTTTCTCTCTGCTTTAGAATTGATGAGGAACTGCTGGGAGATGGCCACAGTTACAGCCCCAAAGCCATTCATTCCTGGCTGACCAGAGTCATGTACAACAGGAGGTCCAAGATCAACCCACTGTGGAACACTGTTGTCATCGGAGGGTTCTACAACGGTGAGAGGTGAGAACAAGGGAACGTGGGACATTGAGGGTGACCCCATCAGCCCAATTCTGTTGGATGGGAACGTCCTTTAGGGTTTCTCCAAACAGAGAAGGATGGGGGGGTCCCCTGGCTAGGAGCTGTGCTCTGGGTGCCCTCCCCTCGTGCAGCAGTGATGCTCACAGCTCTGTCCTTCAGCTTCCTTGGTTACGTGGACATGCTCGGAGTGGCCTATGAAGCCCCAACACTCGCTACGGGGTACGGCGCGTACTTGGCACAGGTTAGTGCTCACAAATGGGAATGTGGAGCACACTGAGGCAATAAGCTTGGTGCGGGGTGACTGACCGTTGAGCTGTTGGGTGTTGATGACTTTTCCAGCCGTTGATGAGGGAAGTCTTGGAGAAGAAGCCCAGCCTGACCAAGGAGGAAGCCCGTGACTTGATTGAGCGCTGCATGAAGATTTTATACTACAGAGATGCTCGGTCCTTCAACAGAGTGAGTGCTGCACGTTGGCTGCAGAGCTTTGTGCTTCATCTCCCATCCCCTCCATGGTGACACTTAGAGCTGAAATCCTGTAGCTTTGGGAACATTCCTACCACAGTGAGCCAACTCCACTTATCCACCCAGGAAAAAGACAGATATTACTGAATGCGGTGCCACGTTAAAGCAGATGAATCATAGAATCATCAAATGTCCCAAATTGGATGGATTTATAACACTGAGTTGGACTCAGTGATCGTTATTGACAGTGAATGACGAGAACCTTCATAGGGCCTGTTGTAAATTCTTATTATTGGCAGTTAATGATGAAAACTTTCATAGGGCCCACCATAAATCCAAGTCTGGAGGCCGGGCTTTACTGAAAATTTCCACTATTTCTTCTCTTCAGTATGAAGTCGCTGTTGTAACAGAGAAGGGAGTGGAGGTGGAGGGACCGCTGACCCTGGAGGCCAACTGGGACATCGCACACCTGGTCAGGTAATGGGCAGGTGACACACAGTCCAAGCTCTGTGTGCTGTCAGTCTGGCAAAAACCAAGGGCACAAAGCAGTGTAGGTGTGGGTGGGTGATTGGTGCCATACGCTCCAGTAGAGGTCCCACTGAGTCCCTGCTAGAGCCAAATCCTCTCTTGGCCGGGAAGTGGCTCTGGGCAGCAGAGAGCTTCTCACTGATGGACCTCCTGAGATTTTGCTCCTTTCCTTCAGTACAAAACTCCATGCAGGTTGTGGTGTTGCCACACATGGTCCACATCTCCACTGTGTCACATCCTGACCCTATAAACGCTCTTCTTGCAGTGGCTTCGAGTGATCTGTGCAGAACTGCCTTGTTGTGTCCGTGCTTCTGGGTGATGTACATCCGAAAACTCCTTTTGAAGTTCCCATTTCTTTTGGCAATGAAATAAACCCATTAAGATGATCCCCCGTGTTTGTGCTTTGTCCAGAATGGAAGGTTCTGACTCCTCAAAACACGGCCGTGCTGCAGGAAGGTGGCTGACAGCCCAGTCCTTTATTCCTGGCGAAGGGGAGCAAAAATGTCCTTTTGTTTGTTTGCGGAACGGTTTCTGGTAGACGCTGTGCTCCACCAAAGACAATTACAGTCCTCCTCCCCTTGGCAGTGCCTTTATCGTACCGCCTTGGATCAAAGTGCTCCCTCAGCACCTCCAGTTAACACTGTGAGCTCATTTCTGCCAAAGGTGACAAAGCTTTTTCCCTTTCTGTGTCGTCGTGAAGGTTTCTGTACGGCCAGGTGGCGCTGATGGCAGCTGAAGGACTCACCTGTAGGACCTGAGCTGGTTCTGGTCCTGGCTGATGCCTGTTCACTTCCCACGTGCTGAACCTTAAGTGAAATACACACAATTGCTTCACTATTTGCTCTAATGAAAGAATGGGAGCATGAGTTACCACGGCAGTGGGGTGTTCCAATACCCCACTTAGTGCAGCTCGTGCCATATTTCTCTTGAACTGGGAATTTCTCAGCCCTGCAATCATTTATGAACATTAAGAGCGTTGTTTCTACCACTGAGTATAAACGGCTCCAATGGCAGAATTCTGCCTCAAGCATGACCGCCATGTACACACTTCAATTGCTGTCCCACCTCTGAGCAAGGCTGTGTCCCTAAGGGCAGAGGAATCTGCCCAGAGCTGAGCTCTGTGCTCTGCTCCTGTGTCTCCTATGAGGCACTGTGATATCCCAACAGCCGGACAGCTCTGCATAATAAAAACGCGTGTTTATAAATCCATTTCCCTGGTTTTATTAAATGTTCCACGTATGTACATTTTAAAGATGAACCATTTACAGGTCTGCACATGCTGCCTCCTGCTTTCCTTAGGTCATAGGGCAGGTTCACAAAACCTCTATGGAAACAGAAAGGTGCAGGTGCTTCTGAATTCTGTATGTCAAAATGCTTCCGCTTATACCGTAATACATACAATTAAAAAACCCTCAAACATGCAAATTGTAGAAAAATTTAAGCTGGCAGTGAAAAATAAAAACAAACGTCTTCTTTTTGTGCATGTCACAGTTTTGTTTTGTTAAATCAGATCTCTAATTCTAAGGAACGTAGTGTCTGATGCCACTGCTTAAAGCACGGTTATCAACTACTCGTCGTTAATCAACGCTTAATGGTCCATACATTTAACTCCCATCTACAGGGGAAGATCAAGGCAGCCTCGACTTTCCCTCTTCCATCTGCACCCTCTCTCGGGGACTCTTTGGAGCGCGGCGGTGCCGGTGGGCTCCCATGGAGGACCCGACCCAACCGCATGGCAGCAGCGGGGGCTCCAAGAACCATCGCTGGCACTGAGCAGGCAAAATGCTTTCGCTTGTGTTTGGATCCCACGTCCCAGCTCACAAGCCGAACAATTACTCTTTAAAATAAAATAAGATTAAAAAAGAGAAGAAATAAAAAAAAACAACAAACCAAACTCAACTCGTAAGGGCCAATTGTAGAAGGTTCACACTTGAAAGCAATCATTCATACCTAAAGTCAGCACAGAAACCTAAAGCTCTGGGTCAAGTGTTGGGGAAAAAAAAAAAAGAACCAACCTGTGTTAAGACATCCAAAAGGTTTATATACTGGTTCGTTAGCTACATCTGTTCTCCTTTCTTTAGAAATGGTCACATTGACAATGTATAATTCAAAACATTTCTGCACAATAAAAACAGAAAACTATGATACAGTGAGGTAAAGAAAACGCAAAAATATTCACCCACAATATATTTTCAGAAAATACCAACACAGTGATTTTTCTTTAAAAAAGCACAAAACTTATAAATGAACAGCATAAATGGCTATTTATCTGAGTGATCGCCTACAAATTTCCTAAACCCACAAATCCACAGGGAAGTGTAATGGTCTCATCCAACATTTATTGAAAAAACAACCCTTTCCAGATCCCCCAACTCGCAGATCAGTGCTCAGATTTCCATCAGATCCAAATCGGCGTCTTCGAAGCCGTAAAACGATTCAGTCTCGCTCTCCCCCTCGAAGAGCTGATGGAGGATCTCGGGGTCGTCACACTCCTCATTCTGGGGCTGCTCCTCGCCTTCCACCGCCTCCTGCAGCTGCTGCTCCTCACCCAGCTTCAGCTGCTCTTCCAGTGCTGAGATCAGCTCCTCCTGCATGTCGGCGTTGCGTGTGGCTGAGTTGGCCGTGCCGTCCGGCCCTGGCAGCACGCTGGCCACCAGGAAGGACTGCTGCACGAGTTCAGGAGAGTCACTGATGACCTCCAGCACCTCTGCCAGCCAACACAAAACCAACTGGAGAAGGATGCCCGAATCGCACGTGGAGTCCGCCATCTCCTTGGCTTGCTCTTTCCACTTTTTATGCAAGAAATTTTTCACAGTCCTTTTTATACAAACATCCAGAGGTTGGATTTTGGAGCTGCAGCCAGCGGGTACGACAGCCGGGAGAGTGCTGGAAGCACTCAGCAAGGACAGTACCTCCTCCGAGAGGTGTGTTCGGTGGCAATCCAGCACCAGCATGCCCTTGCTGTTCTGGCACTCGGTGTGCTTCTGCCACACTCGCGACGCCCACAGCTCCATGACCTCGTCGTCACTGTAGCCATTCTCCTTCGCTTCCAGTATGATGGACTCAGGCACGTTGGCGGGCTGCTGGACGTGACCTCTGTAGAAGACCAACGTGGGGAGAACGCTCCCATCAGCAAGGATGGTGAGGACCACGTCGCACCAGGGCTCGCCAGTCCCCACCGTCTGCAGAGCGTTCTCCTTCTTGTCGTCGCTGCTCAGCACCTCCACGTCAAGGAAGAGGGAGATCTCGTCGATGGCTGCGATCATGGAGAGGGGCAGGTCCTGCGTGTGGATCTGCCTCTGCACAAACTCGATGAAGCAGCCAGCGTTGTCCTCCACCTCTTTGGGGAGCGGGTGGGCCACCGCTCTCCGCGTGTGCATGCTGAGGTTGTGCCGCAGCATGAACCTCACGGCCCATTCGTAGGAGATCTTGAAGCCGCCCTCCAGGGAGCGGCCAAGCTTGGTGGCCTTCTGGAAGAGCGTCTCCTCATTGACGGGCAGCTGCTGCTCCCTCTGGGTGAGCACCCACTCCGCCAGCTTCTCCTCGGCCTCCAAGCTCAGGTATTTGCCCTCCGACAGCGACGCCAAGTTCTCCTCTTGGAAAGCCTGGAACCTCCGGAGCCAACGCTTGATGCGCCGCTGCGGGTTCCGGAAGTGCTCGGCCGCCTGCTCAGTGCTGCAGCACAATGCAAACAGAACCACCCGCAGCTTCTTCACCGACAGCTGCTCCTTTTTGCTTGCAGGTTCTGTCTCCTTCATTGGCTGCTCGTCTTCCTGAGCATCGATATTTAAGCATTCTTCCTCCTGGCAAAGCAGGGGCCGGGTGTGGGCGGCCAGTGCCACTTCAGGCTCCAGGTCGTCCTTTGCGGGTAACACAGACTTAGTTTTCACAGTAGCAGCTTTACTGGGGGAATAGGCAGGGCACGTGTTCTTCATGCTTCTGTCCTGGGGCTGGATGTGCCTTGAAGGGAGAGAACACAGCGCCTTCTTAAAATCAAGGAAATAAAACCACAGGGGGCAAAACAAGCAACCAACCTCCAGACTGCAACAGATGATAGGAGAGTTCACAAAGAGTTTACCTGGAATGTGATATCCAAGTAGGCCCTGTGAGAAAAAGACAGACAGTTGTGGCTTTGCAAACAAGCAACAAGTCAGTGCAAACACACTGTGCTTTTGCAGAAATAAGGCTCAGGCATCTCTATCTGCTGCAAGAACCAGATGTTCATTCGACCCCCTCCCTTCCCTGAGAGGTCTTGCACCCACATCAAAACCAATGAGAACTTCCCAGTAGTGCAGAGCAGCATCAGAACCCCACCAAAACCAAAACCCATCAGAAATAACACCAGGAGTTTGGTTTGGAAAGCTCAACTTCAGCCAGATTGCTGCAGGCAATGACCTTCAGTTTTTAAATTGCATTTATGGCAACAAATGGCTGGAACAGCAACTCCAGGCCCCATTCAAAGCCCAACATCAGCAGCTGCTCCAGGCCTCTCCGTCACAGAGGTACAATGATGTCTCAGAGGAACAGAGCAACTCCCTGAAGCCCTCTGTATTGTTCTTTCCTGGGAATATCTCCCAAGATCTAAACTGCAAAGCTGAGCTCAAGCTGACAGCCTCACTGGAGGCTTAGCTCTCATCTCCATAACAATTGTGACACATTCAGCAACTGCAGAAGGTCCCCAAGCTGCATTTTATTGAAGCTCAGCAGTCAGTGAGTGCTTGGCCACACCGGTGTTTGAGCTGGGCTCCAGGAACTCACGGGTTATGTCTTTCATTCATTATTTCAACTTTTCCACTCCTTTTCCAAACTCCTACCTCGGAAAACAATGTTGCTGAACTCGTGTGATGGGTTGAAGACCAAATGCTTGGCCATCACATCACCCTCTGATGATGCAAAGAGGCAGGAGGAGCAGCAGAGCTTCACGCCACTGTACAACAAGAAGAAAGTGAACTTTGTATCAGCATTAGCTATTAGAAGAGATGCATGCCCACACCAGGGATAAAACATCACTCTCAGCGCTGCAGTGCCCCCTCCTTAAGGTACTGTCCTCCCTCTGGAAGGCAGTGGTGGTTGCCTTCATTTGACCTATGTTGCTGTGTTGCAAATACTAAGCAGTGCTTCTCAAGAAGCAGACGTGAAAGTAAAGAACACAACAGATCAGGAAATGAATGCACACCAGATCCCCGGGTGATTAAAGTGAGATGACAAGTATTCCCTTACCAGGCAGTGTAGTTCTTGAACAAAGCCAAGTATTTGGGACTCTTCCTGGGAACGTGGTTGCTGTATGACAAAGGGGTTAAAGAAACATCAGAATTATTCCAGGTATCTGAAGGGCTGTAAAACCGTGTGAAACCTGGCATGTTTACAAAGACCGACCCACCCCTGGTTTCAATCATCCTATTTTGTCTTTTATTTAAAGATAAACAAGTCTAACAAAGGTCCTGCACATAAATGGTTTATAAAACCATGGCATAACCTTCTTTTCATTTGCTTTTAAATTGTATTTTTAATGCGAATATGAGACTTCAGCAAGAAATCCTAGAAGCCTGGAAGAGTGAGCTTGCAGTACACAGGCTGTTAGCCATAGTACTGTGTGGGGAATGAATACTTCAGCTCTTGCACTCATTCTCCATCTTATCCCAAAGCCATCGCTGACAGAGAACGCACATCTTACAGAACAGGCAATGGACTGGAATTTCGTGGAACCCCCTTTGTGGGACACCACAACATTCAGGCAGGAAGGGATTTCTGTGCCATCACACTTACTTGATCATGTGGTTGGCGTAGGCTCGGGAGCAGCACGTGCTGTAGCGGCACAGCGAGCAGTGGACGTAGGTGGGGAAGTGGTTTGGGAAGTCGGGGATCTCAAAGCTGCACTCCAGGCAGGTCTGCCTACCCAGGACGCTCCTGAGAAGAGAGGTACGTGGCCATCAGTGGGGAAAGGCATCTGCAGCAACACCCACCACCAACAGGACACACATTTAAGGACACACATCCAGCTTCCTGAAGTTAAACCGGTCTCATCCTGCACCAAAGCATTTCAGGGTGCCTCAATGCCAGGCTCAATGCCTCCCACATCGTAACGGAGTGGTTAATAAATAAACATCAATTCATACAAAATGGCATGCCACAGGGTGGGCAGAAAGCCCTTACGGTGATGGAATCTCATTGTTTCTGTCAAATTGTCCACCTAATTAATCACCACAGAACGGCTTAGGTTGGAGGAGCCCTCCAAGATGGTCTGGTTCCAACACCCCTGCCATGTGGAACCCCCCCTGCCATGGGGAATTCTGCATTTCAGTTTTATCTGAAGAGCTTTCAGAACACGTTTTAACGTTGTTTTGTGGGAAGCTAGATTCTCCTGGCATAACATTTCCTTGGCAACCAGTGAGACACAGACTACCCATCGCTGCAGCATAACAAGAATGCCTGCACTGCCTTGAAAATCTTTATAACTTGAAATTGAGCAACAAGTCTGACATTTTTTTGACGGCTCTCTTCTGGACGCTCCTCTGGACGGGTGGGTACATGAAGATGGGCTGAGGGTCAGCAGAGGAGAGCGGTGCAGTGTCCTGCCCAGCACCCTGCCCCATGTCGTTGGAAGAGATGGGCACCGTCCGGGGCTGTCCTCGGGATGCTCTGATTGTCACCTGCACAGAATAGAGCACTCTTACAACACAAGGGCAGAAGTGAGCTATCCTGGTTCAGTGACTCTCCTAAGAGTAGTCTGGGGCTCTAAAGGAATAAACAAGGGCTCTACAACACGACTTGTTCCACCCAAAGCAGGACACAAGGCCTGAGCCTCTGTCTGAACCAAACAAAAGGCATCCAGTAAATAAGTTGAGGCACCTTCAACTGTAGATGCCTTGGCTGGGCCAGCAAGTGTGATGTATTGGATGCAGACAAGGCAAACATCTCTTCTGCCCACATCCATAAAGATACTATGGATATTTCCCAGGGAACCACAATTGGCTCTGGGGTTTCTTACCTTAGTTCCAGGCTTCAATCCTTCCAACTGTTTGGGCTTTCGGAACGTTTTGTGATGCTGCAGCTTGTGTTCAATTTTATCCTTGGCAAACAGGAACTGGAGTCTGCATTTGTTGCAGTGATAAACACTCTTCTTCTAAAGCAAATGCAAATGAAACACATTCCATGTCAGAGAAACAGGACCCAAAGCACAGCAGGTTGTTTTAGTTTTTTAAAAAAGAGAAGTAACACTATTCCCTCCTATAACCAGAGCCAGTCCCACTTTTTTAGAACCTGAAAGTGCTACTGGCACAGCATCCCCTTCCCACTGACCCCATCTCACTATTTTTGCTTATTTTTTAATTAAGAAAGCTGTACGTGACTTGGGGGGAAACATTCCTTCCAAGCTTGCTTTGCCTTTGCCTCTTCCAGAAACCAATAAAGGGCTTTGGGGCAAATAAACGCAGGCACTTGGTAAGCAGGCCACACTTCTGTGTTCTGCAAGCATGCTCCAGCTACACCCACATCAAAAATGTTGTCAATACTGCCAGCATGTATGGAAACAGAACACTCAGCTACCAGGTTGATTTGCATTTGCATGCGTGCAGCATTATTTATTTATTACCTGAATTAAAAAAAAAGTTAAACCCCCCAAAGAACACAGAGCTGCTGATTAACCACCACACAAAGTGCGCACACAGCCCAGCAAAAACGTTTTTCTTTCTTCTCTGTAGCAACAATCTGCGCTGCTCCTAAAGGAGCATTGCCTCTTCTCTGCAGCACAACCCCTATGAAACATCCAGAATGACAGCGTGCAAATTGCATTTGTTATGGAGTGAATACAGCTTCCACCAAAACCCCTCTCTCAAACAGGTTTGCTCTCTTTTCTCCTTTCTTCTCCTCTTCTCTCCTCCTTTACTTAAACCCCCAACCCAGCACCTCCTCACACGCTCATTATGAAATCTCTGCAGACAGACAATAAGGGCAGACACAGTACCTGGTGCCTCATGAAGTGCTGCTGGAAAGCATTGCCATTCTTGAAGACCTTCAGGCAGTAGGGGCAGAGCAGGTGCCGCGTGTCCTCGTGGATCATTCGGAAGTGGCTGTCCACCTCTGAGTACAGCGACGAGCGGTACTGGCAAACCTACAGGGGAGGACAGAAACAGAGGTGAAATAACATCAGAATCCAGCTCACCTCCACCACTGCAGTATGGAGATCCCAATGGCTCTGTGCAGATCTCTCCAAAGACAGTCAGTGGGGTTTTGGAACCAAGTCCCAAAGAACTTGATGGCTGATCGCATCAGTGAGGCACTGAATTGGGCAGAGCAGTCAGAGCAGCTTGGGGAAACAGACTGAAACCTCGCATGAAAGAAAGGAGTCAATTTCAAACTCCAGATCCATGAGAAGGAGATAGTCAACACAACACAGGTGGAGTATATTAAAAAGCATTTTTCCAGGGCCCTTCTTTTTGGAGGGACAGCGTTGGGCCTCTGGGTGGAGATGTTACGTTCAGAATCCAGCACAAACCTCATGTAAACAGAGGGACAAGAAAAGGTGTCACACAACCTCATCTCCACCAGAGTAACACCTTCTCTTTATGGCACAGTGGCTTTTAGTACCTGGCAAACGTAGGGCATCTCCCCTGGCTTGTGTGTGTCCTTCATGTGCTGCAGGAACATTGGTTCATTCTCAAATGCCCATTCACAAATCTTGCATTTTGCTGCAAAAGAAAAGAAAAAGTAGGTAAGAGCTGTAGAACAACAAGGTAAAAAACAGCACCAGGTTACAATAAGTTCCTCTGAATAACAGTTCCTTCAAAAAAAAAAAAACATTACTACTCTTCTTTTTATTATGGTGCTCATCTTAACAGGTTGGCTATCAACCTAGGACAAAAACCCTCTCAAACCCAGAACTGCAGCAGCAAAACCAGCTTACTTGTTGACTCGTAAGGACTGTGGACGTTCTCTAAGTGGCACTGGAGCTGAAACGGAGTGGAGAACTGCCTGTAGCAGTGCTGGCAGATGGTGTGCACGTCCACCTCTCCGTTCTGCTGGTCCAGTTCCACGTGGTGCTTCATGTGGTTCATAAACCTTATGGAGATGAACAGAAAAAGGTATGAGCAGAAATCCACACATTTTGCAGGCCTGGCCATTCTATCATTACTTTTAAGTTTAAGTTTTTAAGCCATTCTATCATTACTTTTAAGGGCCCAATAGACTGAATGACAAAACCAAAGTAACTTTGACCCAAAAGAGTATTGAGGTGGTTCCTTCTCGCTCTTCTCAACACCAGCACACACAATCCCTTATCCAGCAACCCCCTGTTCTGTAACTGCAGAAGGTACAGAGGAGACGTAGCACAGCGCTTTGGAGCACTTCTGACCCCAACCACTATTCTTCTCTTCCACTCTTCTCCAGCTTTCTTATCCATTCTATCTTTCCCTGACCCAATGTATGATGGCAGATGAACCGCCTCACTTTCCTGCTTCAGCTCTAAGCATACCCACACAAAGGGACACCTGGGAGGTTGCTACTCCCACCTCATTTTCACTCCTGCAGATCTGAGGCACCCAGAACACCGCAGCCCTTTTGTGGCATGTTGCATCCCTTACCGTATGTTGTTCTTTAGCCTCTTGGTGCAGTGCGGACACCGGAAGGAAGTTGGAACCTTGGGGAAGTTCAGCAGCTGGCTCACTTTGCCACCATCTCTGCCGTAGTAGAAGTCATCCACCAACATGATGAGCTTGCTTTGGGACGAGTCAACCACGCCTTCACTTGGCTCTGGGGCTTTAGCAGGTGGGGACAGTGCAGGGATAGGAGTAGAAGAGGGAGGGGAAGCAACAGCTGTGGTTTTTTCTGGAGATGGAGGCTTTGCAGATTGGATATTCGGGTCAGAATCGAGAGATTTTCTTTTCTTGAGGAATTCAACCATTTCAGGGCAGCAGTACTAAAAGACAAAAAAAAGCTACACAGTCAGAAGTGTCCAGGAAGAACTACTGATGTTATCGAGGGCAAACAGGCAAAGACTAAGCAGGACTAAAAGGAGGCAGGTACACTCCAGGAAACTCAGAAGGAAAAAAATTAATGCAGAGTCAATGTTCAGATCTCTGCTTACTGTCAGTAGGACTGAAAAACAATCCTGGCACCACAGCAGGACACCCAGCTGAGGTCCTGACATCCCAAGGGGTGCTGCGGAGGCCTACAAAGGTTCTCCTTTGCCATTTTCTTCCCTTTCACACAACCCCTGATCCAGGGAGAACTGTTCACCCCAGGGTGGTTACTTACACACATATGTCCTCTTAAAGCTTCGGTGACTCGGAACTGAGCATCACACCGTGGGCAGACCTTCCTGCCACCATCTTGCAAATCAAAGGTAGGAATTGGAGATGAACTGACTGTAACAGGAGGGAGAAAAACAACACAAGACAAAACAAAGAAAGAATCGTTACATGTCTCAGGTCCAGGATGCAAACTCCCAACAATCTGTACGCTGAAACACATCCTCATATCTTTAATAGGGAGTATCTCAACATTACCCTAATTAAAAATAAAAAGCTCAACTCATCTTTCTTTCTCTGGTCATTTCATTGGTTTCCTATCCTTCAGTTTAAAACCCTGTTCCCTTCCATCACCTTCACCCCTACCTCTACACAGAAACTCAGTACAGATGACACAAAATGTGCCTTAAAAGAACTACAGAACTCTAAGACCTGTAAGGACCTATGGAATCAGGATTTGATTCTTCCCCCTCTTCACACTGTGTGTGTGTGTGCTTTCAAGATGCACATCAATAATTTCAAATGCAAACTAATGTATGCAAGCAATATCCACAAACAAAATACAGCCACTGGGTAGAAAGTAATAATGACAAAGATGCAGGAAGATGTGGGAAGGTTTTTCAAGTGCCCCTGCAAACAATGAGATCTCAGCAGTTTCAGTGCAGTTCACTACACCTTTTGATGATGACGATGACTCCGACGTGCTGGACCTCTGGGAGCCGTGCACAGGGCTGCTGTTGGACACCACCATCGGTCCAGGGCTCTGTCCCAATGAGGGAACAGTGTTCAGGGTGTTCACCAGTTTGGCAACCTCATTGCTGTTCTCACCAGTCACTCCGGGTCTCTTTACGGTCACAAAGCTTGCGATGCTCACTGCCAAAGGGAGGATAACAGAGGAGCATTAATAAGAATTGGTAAGAGCTGATGCACTGAGTGAAGCCTGACCCCACTTGCATGCCTCATGTCTGGCTCTTCTACCTTTCATCTTCTACCAGCCATCAATTCTGTCCAGCAAAGTGAAGGGGAAAGACTGGGCAAGTAAATTTCCCTTCCAGACTGCGCTCTAAGACATGAGCCGTTCCCTATAGTGGACTAAATAAGATACTGATGGTCACAAAAACCTCTTGTATTTCTCTTCAACACGTAGCTGTACGCAATTAAGGCCACTTAAAGCTAAAAACAACATGATGACTTGATGCACAAAGAAACATTAGTTTTTTAAGTTGTCTGTTGCTATTTTTGAGCAATCATATCACTCACAAACTCAGCATTAAAAAAAAAAAGCCCCGTGCTTAATTTCTGCTCGTTATCTGCTCATTATTGTTCAAAATCACAAGTGATGAACAAATAGTATTTTTCACTTTTGGGGACTTCTAACTGGTGGTCTCAGAACATTCTACAAAACATGAAATCTAAGAGGTTCTCAAAGCAAACTGGGCCCTACAACGCGACACTCGTCGAATTGCAGGCTGGTAAGGAGATGAAGCGTGAGTCAGTGTCCAAAGCAAAAGCAGAACCCAGGAGCTCTGACTCAACTTCTGCGTTTCAGCTCTAAGCTGTATGTTTGAAAAGCAAATTACAGACAGTGTTAAACACTCGAGTCCCCTTGCTTCTCCAAGTCTTACCTAATTTGGGGTTAGTAGCTTGACTGGACTGCCCTGGCTGTTGCACAGTTAACTGTCCCAGTGGTGTTGGCTGCGTTGCAGTAGGAGTTGTGGAGGTGCTGGGAGTGGACTTACTTTGCTGTTGAGACTGGGACTGCGGCACTGTGCTCCTGATGGTGAGCGTGGCCGGAATAACCGTAGTGAAAGTGTTGGTGGTGGGTCGGACCGGCATGGTCGTACCTGGTCTCACCTGGGCCACCTGGGAGAACACCTGAGGAACACCAACTGCTGGCTTGACAAACTGCGTACCTGGGGCTTCAAACAGCAATGAATAAAGGGAGATCAAATCAATTCTGTCCCTTGCCCATAGTACAACTTCTTCTCCAACACTGCCAAGCTCCCCAAATCCCCGCTCATTTCAATGGAAGTCTTACAAGCTCAGCACCTTAATTTTCTTTCCCAAACAGCCTGAAATTGAACATGAATCTCAGAATCATGGAATCATTATAGCTGAAAAAGACCTCCCAAATCATCAAGTCCAAACCCAACCCACCTCCACTAAAGCACATCCCCACATGCCACATCTCTCAAGACTCTGCGTGTGATTTTGGAAGAAGTTATGGAGTTCTGCAAGGCAGACATTCCTTCCACTCGAAAGACCCCTATCTACCAAGTGGTTTGTTACTATTATCAAAGGGCCAACTCTCAACTGGACACAACTGGCAGAATTGGAGCCACTAATACACACATTTTGTCAACTACAGAACTGGAAAATCCCCTCCTCCGGAGCTCCAAGGTTTGTATTTCAGCTGCGTATTTCAAATACATAATATTTGTCCTCAGTACTCTGTAAAGAAAGATGACAGAAGCATGGCCTGGATTTGTTTCAGTCCTTACCTGGGACGAGGGTGATGGGTCTGACTGTCTGACCCTGCTGTACATTCAGGACAATTCCCACTTGATTCATGGTGTTTTGCACAGGCCGCACGTTCCGCACGGGAAATCCCTGCATTCAAACAGTAATCACTGACATACCAAAAACACACCATGCACATTCAATTTCAGGTTTCTACCCTACAAAAACAACCAAACAAAAATAATCAAAACCACAGATGAAACAAAATAAAAAAACACCAATCCAAAGAGCAACCCCCAGCACAATCATCTATGGGATCAACCGAATCGAGGCCGTACTGTTTGCAGGCAGCACCTTACCCAACAGCAAGGCCACCTTACTACTGATTTACAGCCTCCACTCTGACCTCTCCTTCACTGAGCACCTACTGAAATCTTCTCACAGCTCTGAAACAACTTGAAAAGCTGTATTTGCAGCAGTAGTTGTTGTTGTTTTTTTTTCCTGAGATAAGTAAATTCTCTGCTTTGTTGAATCATAGACTTGGAAGAGACCCTTGAAGGTCATCTTGTTCAACTCCTCTGCAATGAACGGGGACACCCACAGCTCCATCAGGCACTCAGAGCCTGGTCCAGCCCAACCCCTGAATGTCCTTGCCGGCTGAAATCTATAGGGATGAGCACATCAGACATTCCTTCCCAGCCTGCATGTAGGACTGTGAGAGCACCCACCTGCGTGGTGATGAAGATGGGCTGGCTGGTCACTGGAGAGTTTGTGACATGGTTGGCATTCTGCATGATCTGCACAGGTCTTAACACTGGTTGGGTCACCATGGTGCCCAGACCCGAGGTTGGGTTCTGGGTGAGGATCAGGGGCTGCCCGCCTTGTTGAACAAGAGGGTTGCCAGCTGCAAGAACAAAAGAGATAGAGCAAAAGTTGTATCTGTCAATGAAAAAAAAGCTGATGCAGAATTGGAATGACTTTTTCAGAGCACGCTTTAAAAGTAAACTTGTGAAACTATCGGACCCTTCTACCTATTGCTTTAAAACTTCCATTTGAGCAGGGTTTTCTGAGCTGCCTAAGAACAAGGTGATCAAAATCCTTCGCTCTGAGCAGCCTCAAAGATTGATTACCCTGGTTCCTGCATGCCCTTTGAACACAACCACAGCAGCTAAAGAAAATATATATATTTTTTAGCCTCATTAACTATTTAGCACAAATTCACCTGCTGGCAGATACTGGAAAAATCTATGTTCAACCACTCACTCCAGCCCCTGGTGCAAGTTTGTGAACAGCACTGCCAATCACAGGCAGCTCAGAGCCAATTAACCAGAACCAGAAGGACACACAAGTTCTGAACCACCTAAAGCCATTCCCAACATCCTCTGACCTGATGGGGACTACAGCACTGAATATTCATAAAGTGCCAGACATGCTTCAACACAAGAATCACAGAATGTAAGAACATCTGGCTCCCATTGAAATCATAATATGTGGGTTGTAAGAACATCTCAGAATGGCTTAAGTGTTTTTTTTACCTCTTGAGTGACATCATCTGATTTAAACTCATCTCAACTCCAATCATCCCATAACCACCATTAGAGCGACCCGACACTCTCTGAACTGCCAACTGTTTGGGTCAAGCTTCCCATAATGGAGATCTGCCTCAATTATTTTCCATGATGAGCTGCAACCATAGAATGTCTTGGGTCGGAAGGGTCTTCCAGGATCACAGAGGAAAAACAAACTATGCTTCTTCTGACACCATTTTGCCTCACAACATTTTCTTTACAAGTCCCAGAACCTCTGCACATTTGCCTAAGGGACTCTGTGGCCTATGACCACCCTACAGAAAAACCATAGGGTTGTGTCCCTGTGTTTCCAGCAGCTCATTAATTGTTGGCTGCATCCTCCATCCAAGATCCCATTTGTTCCACAGGCTCTTACCTGCCAACCAGAACAATATTTGCCCAGAATGAGGAAATCCAAAGCCTGAAATATGGCCCAGTTACTTCTGGGGGCACCAAATGTGGCTATAAAGCAACAGCTGGAAGAACTTCTCGTCTACTGGCAGGGCTCACTGACAACTGAGCACTGGGGAAGTGATGAGAAGGAAGGGAAAAGAGGATGAAGAATGACATATGTTGGTGAAAGGAGGTAAAATGGTCTACAGCCACCAAAGCAACTGTCCAGAGAACCAAAGAACCATGCAATCATAGAATACCCCAAGCTGGAAGATCACTGAGGCCAACTCCTGGCTCTACAAAGCACCATCCAAAAATCAGAGCTCATGCACAGCAAGAGATCTGCATAGATCAAATGCAACACACTTGCTAAATATCACGTGGGAGGGGAAATAATAATTAAAAAGAGAAATAAAAAAAACTCAGGCCATGATTATATCAAACAACCAAGAAAATGAACCCAATGCTTAATGGGGCTTCAGCTCCTTCTTCCTCTGCACCATTCTAGCTCTTGGCAGAAAGTTCTTTCATGTATTCATGTTTACCCAACTCAAACCATAGTGAGGAATGTCAAAGGGATTCTTACAGAGGAATAATAACGTGCCCAGGTTTCGAAAGTGTATGATTTATGATTTTTTAAAGACCATTACTGCTATAATTCATGTCTTGAGGGCAAATGGCTTCCAAACTAGAAGCGGAAACCACACAGGAATCTTCCCACTGTGGATTTCATAGAATCAGAGCATGGTTGGGTTGGGAAGGACCTTAAAGATCATAGAACCATGGGATCAAGGCACAGCTAGGCTGGAAGGGACCCTAAAGATCACAGAACCAAAGAAGAGTATGGTTGGGTTGGAAGGCACGTCAAACACCCCCAGCCCAACTCCTGCCATGGGCTGGCTGGCTGCCCCCCACCCACTCAGGCTGCCCAGGACCCCATCCATGGCCTTGGGCACCATCAGGGATGGAGCACCCACAGCTCTGGGCAGCTGTGCCAAAGGACTGGTAGAATTATTCAGCACTTACGAGACTGACAGAACATCCAGATTGTTTCAGAGACACAAAATGGTCCAACATTACTGAAAATTGCTGATGTTAAAGGAGAATGTTTCCTATGCAAATATGGAAATCCAAGAAAAGACCTGCTGTGTGCCAAAACATTCTGACCTACAGCCAAAACAGCTTCTTTTAAATGAAGATGCTTTGCACTGACAGTCTGGATGCTGCTTGACTGGCACTCCTCAGCTTTCTGGATCCAAATGTTTCCATGAAGATTACGCCATGCGGAAGCAGCCTACCATGCACCATTTGCTTCTTTAGGATCAGAAGCAACGAGCACAAACCCAGAGTTGTCTGAGCTCCAGGGTCCAAGGGAAAAGGATGATGTGATTCCAGCATTCACTGTTGTTGTGAAGAAAGGTCTTGGAGGAGGGATGGAGAGGAGGGAATTGAAACCAGAGACACACAGTGGGATTGGCAATCTTTGTAATCCATTCTCAGGGCTCCTGAAAATCATCTGGGAAGATTTACACTCATTTAACAAAAGGTGGCTTTGGGTTTCGGTCACTTTAAAGCAGAGGTTGGTTGACGAAGACGCTCTGATCAGATCAGACTGGTGATTTAGATCCCTTTCTCCCAGTATAGACCTGCCACTGTTGGTCTCTCCAGAAGGTCTCTTTGGTCTCTTTATCAGGCAGCACAACAGCAGAAGTAAATGCATCCGAGAGCATCAATGCTTCTCTTAGCACTTTTCTTCTCTTTCTCCTCCAACCTCTCGTGTACACGATCCTCCAGGCAGCTTTATTTTGCTCCTCTGAGGAGATTGATGCCAGCTGATGAAACAAGCTTCTGATTGAAGCAAGCTTCAATGTGTCTTGAACTGCATCAGCTCAGGTCCATGCCCACAGCCCTCTGGGGCACAACCTTTTCCTGACACCCAACTTCACAGCAGCACAACCTCCCTTGAGAAGGACACCAGTGTCAACCAATAAAGCCCTCTCAGAACCACCCAGGTGTGAGACTGGGGCTGCAATGACAGCACCCACCAGGCCAAGGCTCCTGCTGGTAACACAATGAGGATGAAGGCTGTAATTAAGCCAGATGAAAGTTCTTTTGCTTCCCATCTAACCCGAATTCACCGCACGCTGCCCCGCATTCGCCGTGCAGTCCATGGAGTTGCAGTGTTTCCTTCTATCATTTCTGTTATTTCCAGGATCAAAAGCACTTTGTGATTCCTGCAAAAGGAATTGCAGGAATGTAAGCTGTATTTTTATCTGATGGTGGGATTATTAAAAAGGAGTCACGCTGTCAGGGGGACACGCAGCAGGGCTCCCATCTCATTTCCTTATCAACAAATGTGCTTTACTGGATACTGGGACACTGTGACAACAGGGAGACACACCAACGAGCTGTGCACGTATACAGAACATAAGGAACTGGTTTGGGTGGGAAAAGGTACAGCTAACAGCACACAGTGGAAATTAAGAGAAAGAATAAATTAGGCCGAGCGTCACCTCAAATATATTTAGCTTTCACTGTTGTTTTTTTTTCCTTTTATGTCCCAGTAATTTGAGACATTTAAAAACTAATCTGCAGGGAAAAAACCTGAAGATGATATTCAGGGAGATGGAAAAAGATTTGCTAAAAGATCATTCTGCATCCAGTGAGGAAATCTTCTTTCTTGACTTTCGGACGTGGGGTCGCTGCCATCCAGCCCACTGCTCTGATCGCCCATGGAAGAGCTGGTGGTCTGATACAGAGCCATTAAGGTTGAGAAAGACCTCTAGGATCACCAAGTCCAGCAGTCAGCCCAACCTTACCACACTCACTTACAGAACTGTTAAGGCTGGATAAGACCCCATAACGACCCCAACCCATCCCAACCATGTCCACTAACCATGCTGCCAATTGCCACACCCCCATGGTTCTTGGACACCTCCAGGGGTGGTGATTCCACCACCTCCCCATTCCAATGCATCACCACTTTTGGAGAGAAGATATATTTCCTTATATCCAACCTGAACCATTGTGAAGCAGCACAACAAACTGTGGGAGAAATTTGAGTGCGTGTTTATCACTGTATGGTCAGTCAGTTTGGGAGTTAGATATTTACCAAGGAGGATGCTGTTGTTTAATAAACGTTAAGGCTTCAGGCTGGATCACAGTGATTTACATCCTAGAGGGGAAAACCAAAACAAAGCCCAACAAAACCTTGCATTGAGAGAATGGGTGGATTTAATGGGCCTTTTTCAGCCCTAGCTTGTAAGTCCAACCATCAACTCACCCCCACCACACTCACAGAATCACTAATGATGGAAAAGAACTCTAGAATCAGCCCAACCATCGACTCATCCCCATCAAGTCCAGCCAATCATAGAATCATTAAGGCTGTTAAAGACCTCCAAGATCACAGACTCCAACCATCAGCCCATCACCACACACAGGATTTGCTGCATGGATGCCATCAAAAGGAGTGCAAAAAACTGCACCATAAAGCTGAAGTGCTCCACAGAGATTCAAAACCAAGTGTGTTTCCCTGCTTTACCTTGCAGAATCTCAGTGTCTTATCACCAAACCAAGGGCAAAACGTTCCTGCGTGTTTTCACAGGGCCTATCAGCAGCATGTTCCTTCTGCCCAGTCTGCAGCAGATAAGAACAACACAGACCTGACCCACAACACCAACCTCCCTTGAGACTAACGGCCCCACGATGCAGAACCAGAGCTGACCTACCTCTGCAGCACTGAGCTCAGTGTATCTGGAAAGCAACGCTGCCTCGGGGCTGCAAAGGTCACTGCCCTCCCTCCTTTCTTCTGAAGCAGACCAACACACACCTCTGAGGCTTTCAGGCATTTCCAGTTGCACCCATGTCTTTAATTAATGGATTAAAGACCACAGGTATTATTTCTACAACTGTTACTGACTGCAACCCAGAACACCATTATCAAGAAGATGAACACAAATAGCCTGTGATTCCACTCCTCTGGCGCAGAGTAGAGCGATAAATTACAGCATAGTAGGGCTGGAAGGGACTTTAAAGATCACACAACCACAGGGGCATCATCAGTCAGTGCGCAGCAAGGGATGGAGGAAGGAAATGGAACCACCACCACTTGTTTTCTTTTCCCACCCTCCCTCACTCCAGACTCAAGGTAGATGCTGGAGCTCCAAATTAGCTTCCTAAGCCAAGAACTTATTGTGAAACAGCAAAAAAAAACACACAAAAGAAACAAGAACAATTGTTAAGATTTCTGTGATTCTGCCTAATCCTGCCTAATGGAGCAGGAATCCAATCCGGATGGGTCTTTCTTACAAATTCCACATGTTTTATAAGATCCAGGAGTCATTTGGATAGCAGATCCCATGGATAGCTGATTCCATCGATAAGATCCTCGAACCTGTTAGAGCATGCAAATATTTCACTGATAAACAACTAATCTACGAACGATGTATCTTGGTAACCATGCACGTTTTCCTTCTTATTTTTTAAGCAATAATCTAACTGGCACGCCGATATCGCCAAGTCTTTATTAACTGTAATTGATTTAAACACCTGTCTCCACTTACTTCTATTAGTAAAGCTGTGAGATATTAATCACCAGCGCATTACGTGGTGACACCTCGTGCATTTGCAGTGCCAGACGCTTTGAAGACATTTCCAAGAGGGGTTCTGTGCACTATTTGAAACCAATGCGTTCCTCATTACTCGTGTCTGATCAGATTTTACTAAAAAATGATGTGACTTTTAAGTGAGTCTGACAAGGAGATTCACACAGTTCCTTAATCCCAAAGGAACTTAAAGACACTTTCGATCTCAGCACTAAGTTACGCACTGAGATTGCTTATGTTCTCTCTGAACTGAAGCCACAGACATCCTCCTACCCTACCAGCTCCAAACACCCTTTGTCAAGACAAGCTCCTTGTATGAAGATCAGAAGAAGGTGACAGCAGTCAGCAAACTCTCCCTAAGCTCACCTCCATTTATTAACTCCAATTAGCAGCCAGCTCTCCAATGCCCCAGGGGCCAAATACTTCCACAAGCACAATAAGTCAGCAGCCAAACCACCAGGGATGCTTCCATGGATGTGGATCATTGTAGGACCACAAGACACAGACCTACAACAAGACAGCCCCATCTCTCTCCTAGATATTAAGCTGATGCTTGACCTCAACAAAAAGAGCAAGAAAAAGCAATTCAAAGGGCTAAACAAAAGCCTAACTTGTTGCATGGGCCAGTCAACTTCAGCCATGCATATCACTAAGGTAAACATTCTTTTCACCATGCACCAGACTGAAGAGTTTGGGAAGAACCAAAGGGACAGCAGGCAATGTCTTTTCTAATCACATTCATGCTTTTTTAATTCCTGAATTGTTAATTGCTGAGTTTTAATTTGTACAAAACAGGTGTAATAGCCCAACTCACGGTGTTGGCACCAACAGGAGCCTGACAGCACCGCTCTCACACCTTTACTCAGAGCTCCTTTACAAACAGAGTTATTACCTGCTGGAAAAGAAAGCCTCCAACCCACCAATTACTGCTCTGTACGTCTGACACAGCCAGCGGATAACAACGTTGGCTGACCTGCACATTAAACATCAACTCTGAACATCAAAGCCACGCATCTTTCCATTTACAGCAAACAGGCAGAAGAAAAAGAATGCAACTGATTACCTCAAATAACGGGTTAAAGAAGAAATAATGATCAAGCTTCAATCTCACTGTTGTGACTATGTAAGTTAAGACAGAGGAAACACAATTAACCACTGAACGCTTGTCAACCTCACCCACTTCAGTACTGCTAGGAGGATCTGAAGCAGTCACTGCTGGGTGCTGGTACCTCCTGAATCACTCTGTACAATGAGGAGCATTACCCTGATCTTCTGTTATGCAAATGATCGATTCTGCACCACTTTGGCCACAGGACACAAAGAATTTCCCCCAAGTTTCTGCACAGAGCTGGAACAGCAGCTCAAAAATGGGCATTTATTACATTATTAACAGGATTAGTAGCTATCAAACTAGATTACTTACAGGATAGACACAACCAGTCACTGCCATTTCCCCTTAATACCCAGAGCTGGAATAATGCTGGACTAAAATAGTTAATTACCCGTAGTAGTTTTATCGACCGAGTTATAATCCTCAACCACAGAATCTTCAATCACGTCGCTGATCTTCTGCCATGGCTCCAGCTCCTCCTCCTCACATTCCATAAAAAGGTCCGTATCCGCCATCCTGCAAAAGGAAAGAAAGCCCTTTATATGGGATAACTGCATTTTGTCAGGCAGCAAAAGCTCCGCTGTAAGCACAACTCTAACAACGGAATTATTATCTTCTGGAAAATCAGTCATGTTTCCATAACAAACTTTTGGTTTTAACTTCAAATTGGAGTGCTTTTGCCTCTCATCCTACATGACAAAACCAACTTACCAGCTTCAACCCAAACTGCAGAGCCTTAAAACAAATGAGGAACTCAGAAACAAGAACCAAGGGGTTTATTCTGTTGATGGTTCTGAGTACTCTAAGATTGCTGCCAATATACAAAAGAGACCAAATATCCAATCTTAACTGAGTAAGTCTGCTCCAACCCAACCCTGAGTGGGCACATCACAACCCTCAGCACTACTTCTTGCCATGCTCTCCACACCTTCCCAATTCACTGTTGTTTCTGAGCCCCATCAGGCACCAAACAGAAGGTTTTTTGGATCTGCCTACAGAGACAGTCAGATGTTTATCGCTGGGGGTGCAGCCAATCCAGACGTCAGTGAAATATAGACCTGAATGCACTTGAAGTTAAGGGTTCCATTGGACATCCCAACCATCCAGTCAGAATTAACCCATGATCCACAGTTATCAATCCTCTCCAGTGCCCTACCGACCAGCTCTTCTCAGAAGGTGGAGGCTTCCCACCAAAGGTCTCCAAAGAGATGATGTATGTGATATTATTGAGATTCCATCAACAGGGTCATTTCTGATCCCACTGGGACAACCCACGAGCCATCATGCTGAGCAGCACAGAGCAGCTGGTGGTCTGTCCAGGCTCCAAGAGATCCAGAAGAATCAGCCCTTTCCTGCCCCGAAATGCAGCACACATCACTTCACCTGCTGAGGGCTGAACATTTTCTTCAATGGGGAATTCACACATCATCACTCCATGGATGCTGCTTTGACTCCCAGCTCACTTTGCAACACCACAATTCATTACCAGTAACAACGTGATCCAGGAAACCTTCAGCCTTCTATTGGTTCAGCGGGTCTTGACAAACTCCATTCTGCATTTGTGGCCTCAGGTGGCACAAACTGTGACATTCCAACATTGCCACCATCGTTTCCAATGCACCGAGGCAGATATTCAGCTCTGTGCAGCTCCCTGGCCGTAACCCTCTGGTTTGGGTGGATGAGCTGATGGAGATGCTCTTCATTTCATGGTGTGCAACTCATCACCCTCCCTTCGCTGCCATACATCCACTGGTTGGTCTTGACAGTGTGGATGAATGTCAGGGGGGTCATTTTTTCCTACATGGAAGAATTCAATCCCACCCCTTTGCTTCATATGGACTCCCACATCAGACACCATTCTGCCAGTCTGACCTTTGAGAGAAAGGTCCCAGACTTGGTTCATTTACACAAAAGCTTGTCAAGTCCTCCTCAAATACACAACAGGCAAGAAGGGAGAGATCTGAGCTCCACATCTGGGATGGAAACAAGAAACAAGGGCTAAAACTAGAGGGCCAAATTCCACATTAGCCCCAAGAAAAGCTTCCAGCACAGCCCAGGGACCAAGAAGCTCCTGATCTGGATCCTTAAGAACTGATGGATGGGCAAAAAAATGTGCACACAGCATCAAGTCAGAGCAATGCCTTCCTGGGGACACCGCAGAATCTGTTTTTCTATGGTAGTGTCTAATTCCTGAGTTACACCCGTTACCAGATAGCTCTGCACTTCAACTACACAGCAAGTACACTCCACTTGTTGCCATCAGGCTTTGCAGGAGGAAACAACTCAGAACTGACAGCAGTCAACTCTTGTGAATACACAAAACACCCCCAACACAACACAGAGGCCACATCACCCCCGAAAAGGCCGTACCCAAATCACTGCTGACTAACACTGTGAGAGCAGAACGTTTCACATCGGGCATTCCATGTCCCTAAAATTCCCATGATCCATCAGCCAAAAAGAAGAGCCAACAGATGAAAACATTCCGGTCTCTCATCAAATAAAGTTCATTCCATTACAAAAAAAAAAATCACAACACAATTAGTGGGTAATAATCCCAATGAGCAATTAACCGCGTGCACAGCATGGAGCTTACAAAGGCTCTCCTTCTCCACAGCACCTGCATGCCTCAAAGACACCACCAGCACCTTCATTGACCCACAGCAGTTTTGCTGTTAGGAAGACAAAAAAACCCAGCATTAATGGCATTTTAAGGGTAGGAAGCAGAAATTGATCCATGAAAGGGTCTATAAGAAGTGAAATGAAACTCCCGGTGCTCAGCCCCCGTTCACTGCACCAAACACAGATTTCACTCCGTTGAAGACAAAAGAAAAACAACACAAAAGAGACACAAATTATTTCTGGCTGACAAACAAGATGGGAAAAGACTCCAGAAAAACAGCTCTGAAATGGGGGAGTTTAGGCACAAATCTGCTACAGGGGAGGCAAGGACTGAGGGAGCCACATCTCCCCTCTGCCTGTTAACTTCTGTTTAATTACAACATCTTATCAAACCCTGGCAGCATCTCCTAGGAGATGGACGCACCGATCTCCAGCGCTGACCGACCCACAATACATATTTATGGTTTTCTGTATTCCTGCTCTGCAGAAACCTCCAGAATAAAAAGCATCGCGGGGATCTCCTCGGACAAAGCTTCTCCTCCTGCAAAAGGTGACGCTGACAACAGGAGCTGCTCCTCGGAGCCACCGCACGGCCGCAGCGATGGGCAGCTGTAAATAGGATAAATAACCCCATTGATTAATTAAAGCAAGCACAAATGTCTCCTCAGGAAGGTTAGGAAGGCTTTGCGCAGATTGGGAGAAATATATTATTCAGCAGCTCATAATTATTCAGAAGATGCAAAGACAAAATGCTAAAGAGGCTGTAGTTACACGAATCTTCTGACACCAACTTGCATTATGTGCAGATATTTCATCTGTTCTATCAACCGAACCAAGAAAATGTCTCCTCTCTTCTATAATGCAACAGCTTTGTTTTTCAGAGCTTTGATCTCGAATATTTCTGGATGTAAGAAGCCTTTGCTCAATAAAATGATTAATCCCGATGATAAACGCTCCACGTTTAGCTCTTCAGCACACAGTTGGCAGATGTGAGGCTGAAAATACGGATGCCAAAAACAAAAAAGGGAGAGGAAAAAAAAAAAAGATAAAGTGTGGAGAAATCGAGCCTTGCAGAAAGGTGTTTTCTTTCCCTTTGGGGGAAGAACCTCCACATATCAGCCCTATATCAACACCAGCAGGATGGCAGGACCCTTCATTTCCATCGGCTGTTGTTTGTACTCCTTGTTGCAACACAAGGGGGGGAAAAGCCAACAGCCATCAAACTCCTGCATTAAGGCTGATTACAGCAGCTGATCGGAGCGATTCCCATTACCAGGGGAAATCCAGCAATGCTGAATCGTTACTCACAGGTTTCCCCACCTTAAGAAAGGGAGAAATCCTTCTATCCCTCATTGTAACAATAATAATTAAGAATATATATATATATATATCCTAACCAACAGCAATCTCAGTTGAAATAGGGAATCTGGTCTGAGATCCAATGATGTCCCATTATCAGTGAACGCTCTCACGTGGCTGGAAAGGCATCAGACACAGCCCTGATTGGGGACTGCTCTTGGATCCCCAGGACCAAACAACTGGAAAGAGACGACAAAGCTCACGCTCAGCTCCACTGCAGAGCATGGCTGCACAGCAACACCAGCTTCCAAAACACAGGAATAAACCAAACAAGCACTAAATCCACCTCGGTGGGGTGGCAAACAAAGGATCCAGCTTCTATCCCATAGGTTTTAACTCAAGGGATTCACCTCCTCCCAGCAATGTGAGTGGGGAGGATCAGATGGGAGTGTTTCCCATTGCCAGGAGCACCTGTGGTTGCAAGTTGTGGTTGCAAGTTGTGGATGCAGGTTGTGGATGCAGGTTGTGGATGCAGGTTGTGGATGCAGGTTGTGGATGAAGGTTGTGGATGCAGGTTGTGGATGAAGGTTGTGGATGCAGGTTGTGCTCGCAGCCTGCACAGCTGCATCTCGCTGAAGTGATCTCCCAAAGATGTGTGGTTGTGTGTTTACAGCTTCATTCACAGCTTGACAGAATCTGACACAAAGCAAACAAGTTCTGACATACACATGCTGGATACACACACACTTCTTTGAAAAAGGACTTCAAATTAATGACTCGTTTGGAATTCACACGATGGGACGCGCTATTCTTGCTCTACGAGCTTCACTTTCTAAGGCTTTTAATTAAAAAAAAAGAAGAAAAAAGAAGAAGTATAAATACATCCGTACTTGTCAGGGCACCGCTGGTGGCCCAATTTCTGCCTACTGGGTGAAACCATGTGCAGCACACACAGCCCTGAGGGCACACAGGCAGGTCAGGAATAAGAGCATCCTGTGTTATACAGGTGAGGAGATGAAGCAGAAAAAGGAGTTTTGTTTAATGGGAACCACCAGGAGGGGTGGGCTGTTAACCAGAGAACACCCTGCCTTCCCAGCACTGTGTTACCAGAGGTACCAACACGGCTCTGCTCAAGTCAAATGCAGCTGGGAGCAGTGAAGGATGTGGGCACCTCAGTGCTGCTTTGCACTCTGGGCTGGTTGTGCTGCCTTCATCCAGACAGGAACAAACTCCTGGTTCAAGCACATCTGTACTCCGTCCATCATGGAACGGGCAGCAAAAGAAGGAGTCATTAACAGCATTAAACCTGAAGGAAGCAGCCAATCTTAAAGAAAGTCCAATATACAGCTCTGCATGTAACTGAACCACCACAGAACAACAAAACATTGCACAACCGCTGCAGAATAGACCATCATAGAATGAAACATTGGAGAGACAACCATCAGAGGACCACCATCGGGCCCACCGCCGCAGAACAGCTTGGGTTGGAAGGGAGCTTTAAGACCATCCAGTTCCAGCTCCCCACTGTGCATCTCCAAGTGAATTTACAGCATCAAAAGCACCTGAATGTGCACTCAGAGCCAACACAAGTGGGAGCACACAGCACCAGCAAGCAAGTGACCAACAGTCTCAGCCAACTCCAGCACAGCACCCATCGCTGACCAAGGAAATTATGGGATGGTTCACGAACCTGACAGGATGCCACGCATCTCCCAGCAGTGCACTTCAGCACAGCAGTGACTCACAGAGCCCCATACACAGCACTGCAGCGCTTGGGGACAGAGCTGATACACCCAGACAGGGGATGGGACCTCTGCAACAAGCTGCTTGGAGAAAAGGGCTGCAAGATGGGGGCACAGGGAGCACAGCTGGGGCAAAGCACAGCTGGGGCAAAGCACAGCTGGGGCAAAGCACAACCCCTGCACAGAATGTGGCCCAGCTGTGCTGTCCCAAAGCTCTGTGTATCAGCTGAGCACCAAACTTATCTCAACTCTTTGCCAGAGGTTTGTCAGGCTTTATGCCAGCCTAGCTTTGCTAGCGAAGATTTAATTGCAGTGTGGTTCGAAGGCTATCAACATATCAATCCTTTTCCCCCCAGCTCCCTGAGGAAAAATATCAGTGCGAAAAATACATATTAAGAATTAATTGACCCTTCATTTTTCCTCGCTGCTTGCTGTAAAACAACCTCCATGCTGAGAGTCCAGAGAAGAAAATCTTAAGATCTAAAATTGAGGATCTGTTCCTAAGAGACCTACAGATGAACTGGAGATGACTCAACACACTCCAAGGTAGAAATTAATACATAAACCAACTTCTGAGTGCCCGCTGCTCTCCATTTTGTCCAGCCTTGGTGGACACGCAGGCTCAACACAACTCCTGTTTCATTACTTTTCTCACTCACTCTTAATAATGTGTATTCGTGGCAAGGAACGTACCTTAACTTTTTAAGGACCTGACGAGGTTACATTAAATGCAAATGAATCCTGTGATAAAGGTTCCTGCTGTCAAGACACGCCGCAATCCCTTCCCTAAAGAAAAGACAATGTTCTTCAGTGGCTCTTAATGAATAACTGGCACGGCATCGAGCTGATATAATCTCAGTGATGAAAATGTTGGATGATGTTTTCATTAGTGTTTATTTGGCCATTCATCATGAGCAACACCTCTGAAAGAAGGGAGCAGGTGGAGGCTCGGCAGCCACATCCTTCACACTGAGGTGAATTCACTCTGCACCGACTGATGCGCTCTACTGGGTACCCAAGTTCTTCCACAGCCGTATTAAATTTGCTCTGAATGCCATCATTTAAAGCCCTCTGTATTTTTATTAAAGGCTTTGATGTGTGCCATGCCTACTAATTAACATCTATTATTACATTCAATTTGAATGATTATTATCTACCTTAAAAGTTGGAAGTGATGAGTGATGAAAACAAACCGCTTTCTGCTATGCCTCTGCAGCTCTGCTGAATACTTGGGGTGTATTTCATCAACATGGGACGACCCTAAAGATGCTTCTGGAGCCCATGAGCAGCCTGCAGCTCCATTCCTGCTAATGGCAAGGAGTGTGGGGCAGGTCTGTCAGAGCAAAGACAGTCGTTGGTCCTTTGACAGACTCCAAGCAGCTGTGGGATCGTGCACACAAACAACACAGCCATATATATCCACAACACGGTGCCATCTGTGAGCAACACGTGCAGAACCCCCGGCCCAGACAGAGCTCAGAGCTGTGGGACGGCCTCACTTCTCCTCTTAGGCACAACACAACTGCAGATGCAATTATAGCCAGGTATGGCACTCAAGGATCAAACTTCCCATCCGCAGCAACCTCAAACCATCAGCGCACAGCAAGACCCAGCACAGGGAAGATGCTCAACTTCTATTTCCTCACGAACCCTTTCCTAAAAGAAGCAAGAGATCCCCCGATCCTCCACCCCCAGGTCCACCGCATTTCTTGCTCTGCCCCACTTCTCTGTGGGTGACAGCTGCAAGCACAGCCAAGCTAATAAAACTAACACCATGCCTGTTGTCCTGTGGCATGAGTTTTCTGCAGGGCAGTGCAATCCTGCACACAGCATGGAGTGGAACAGGGGACATAGAGCTGGGGTTCTATGGGACTGAAGGGCAGCACCACAGCGTGGTGGGGGTAAAAACAGTGCTTGAAGCTCAACAGCAAGCACCTGGATTCAGCAGGTGCAGCCAGGAGAAGTGTGGGACCATACAGACACGGAATGGGTTGGGTTGAAGGGGAACCCCAAGCCAATAGCTCAGGTTGGAAGGGATCTCACAACAAATGGGTTGGGTTGGATCACCTACTGGTTAGATTAAGTTGGAAGGGATCAATTAGCAAAACAGCATGGGGCTGGGAAGGATTGCTTGGTGAACGAGTTGGGTTGTGTTGGAAGCAATCACTTTGCGGACAGCCTGGAAAGGATCCCTTAGCAAACAGCTCAAGGCGGAAAGGATTCTCACAGCAAACGGACTGGACTGCAAATAGGTTGGATGAGAACTTCCAGACCCCCCTGAGCCAATGGGGTGGGTTGGAAACTACCGCTTAATAGTTGAATTGGGCTGGAAGGGCCGTTCCGGATCCCCTGCCTGCAGCCCCGCAGTGCTGTACCCAAAGCCCTGAGCTCTACCACCACGGGCACAACGCAGGGGCTGCTCACCCACCAACAGCCACGGACACAAAGCAGAGCCCAGCACCGCCCCGCACTCAGATAAGGCCTTTCCATGGGGACGGTGCAAAGACTGACGGGCCACGACCCCCCTCCGTCACCACTGAGCGCCCCACAGCGCTGGGGGGGTCGGGGAGAGGCTGAAGGCCGCGAGGGGACACAGGGCCTTCGGGAAGGGCCTTACGGCACCGAACGCAGCCCCCCCCCTCCGGGCTGAGAGCGTCGTGCCCGGGAGAAAGGCAGAAAAAATAACCCCGGTGTCCAACATGGCCGCCCACCAATGTTGGGGGTGGGAGGGGGGGGGGGGGGGAGACATAGCTCTAGGGGGGGGGCGCGCGGGGCGGAGGGATCGTGGCCGCATCACCGCGGGGGGTGTGAGAGGATCCCTCCGCCCGCGGAACGGCGGCTCCTCCCCCCGCCCCCCCCCCCATTCCTCCTCCGCTTTGTGTGTGCCCCTCTTTTCCCCCCCCCCCCTCCCCCCACCATCCCCGGGCGGTTGGAGCCGGTTCACCCCCAACTCCCCCCCCCCGATCCCTCCGCCCACGGCACATAACGGACCGCGGCCTCCTCCTCCTCCTCCTCCCACCCTCCGCCCGGCTCTCACCTTCCCCGCTCCGCGCGGTCCCTCAGCCCCGGGAGCGCAGCGCAGGTGGCATCGGGCGGCGGGCGGAGGGCCGGGGGGGGCGGGAGGAGGAGGAGCCGCCGCGGGGGGATACACGCGGCGCCGTCGCACTCCACACACACACACACAAAAAGGGGACCGGGCGGCGGAGGGAGACGGTGACGTCACTTCCTGCCGGGCCGCGATGCTCAGCGCGGATTGGTGGGCGTTGTGATGACGTCACGCGGAGGGCGGGGCTTCCGCCACCGCCTCCTCAGGGGCGGCGGAGTGGGGCGAGAGGTGGGGGGTGGGCTGCGCTGATCCGCGGGGTCCCTATGGCCTCCTCCTCATCTCCAACCCCATCTGCATCCCCAGCCCATCACCCCATCCCCGCTGTCCCCACGTTCCACATCTACGTGTGGGGAAGTGGTGGAGGTGCAGCATTAGGGGCTGCGGTTGGTGGGGTTGGGTAGGGGCTGGGTATGGTGATCATAGAAGCCTTTTCTAGCCTTATTGATTCTGTCTAATATAGCTCCTGGCTTTGGGTTGGTGTGTGTTGAGCACTCAGTGCCACCATTGAGGTCTATGAGGTCCTATGAGTGCATTGAGATCTATTGACTTGTAGGGAGCTCTCGCCACCAGCAGGCAGCTCTATTTTGGTGCTTGGCAATGCTTGTCCAGAGCCAGGCCTCCACTTTCATCCTTTAGGTCTTAAGGAGACACTGAGAAGAGTTGCTGCAACCCCTCATCCATTAGAAGGAACGTTGCGCAGGGCTTGAGATCCACAGTGCGGCCAGCGATGCGGTTCTGGTGTCTCCAAGCGACCAGGAGGTAAGTGTGGTGATGGAGGAGGCTTCCAGGAGATGTGGGAGACCTTATTGATGAACCTTTGTTCAAATCGGTTCGTCTCCCTTCTGTGGAACTCATCGTTAACATCAAAAAGTGGACACCGATGTCACTTCTCAGGGACGGCTTCACTTTGGAGTGGACGGCCATCGGCACCGCTCCAGGTTCCTAAACACCATTACTGAGGTAGATGCAGCAGGAGAGTGCCTTCAGGATCTGCCCCCATAGGATCGGCTGGGGTTGGAAAGACCTCTAAGATCACCAAGTCCAACCCCAACCCATCCCCACCACCACTATGCCTACGTCCCTCAGTCCCACATCCGCCCTCCTCTTGAGCTCCTCCAGGTCAGTGATTCCACCACTGTGCCTTGCAGCCCGAACCCAACGTCGTGTCTGTAAGCAACCCAAACAGAACCAAAGCAACCGCAGAAACACTTACAGTTGTGCATTTCCTCACTACGTGTCTGGATCGGTGCCACCCGAGTGCCCTGGCACCATCGAGCCAACAGATCTCCCTGGGATTCTCCCTACGTTTCCCCCACGGATAATTTCAAATGATTCATGTCTTTAATAATAAACTTCTTACTGTGAATAATTCAGTCGTGATGGGGCCACACAGCTTTTGGCTGCATATGGTACAGGCTGAATACTGAAGATAATACGGTGAAAACTGATCATGCTTGTTTTTATCGACTGCCAGCATATTTTGCATAGAATCATTGAATAAATCGGAGGTGGACCATGAAGATCACCCAGTTCCAGCCAACCAACGTCGTTTTTAAGACACACAAGTGTGCACTTCAAATCCAAGAACATTTACATCTCCCACATCCTTTGAAATGTCGTTTCCTTCGTTCTCAAAGCGTGATTTTGGTGAGTCGTGTGCTTCCCAAATGGACCCCCGTGGTGCGATGATGCTACAACGTGATTTACGACGCCTCACTTCGTTAAACAAGCACATTAATTTCCTTCTGATGGCTTTCCCAAGTTCTCCTTCATTCTCCCTCATTTACACAGCACTCTTTGTGCTGGGGGGAGGTGTGTGCATGTCGCCACGTCGCCATCCGTCCCCTATAAATCATGTCTACAACGCAAAGGGGCCGCGTTTTCTTCCAGTCATAATAACCAACATTTTCACCATCCATGTGTTTGTGTTCCTGGTGGTTCAGAGCAGCATTATTTAATTACTGAGCATTAATAGAAGCACGTCTCATAGACAGGAAGCAGCAGTGAATAAAGAAAAATGAAATGTCACTCACGCTGGCAGTGCTGTTGGTGGGAAGAGTTAAAGAGTTTGTCACTGGAATTCCGGTGTCTGAAAGCAAAGATCTCCCAGTGAAGTTCCATATTACTGACAACTGATGGGTGTGTTTACAACCAAAAGTATTATCTCTGCTGGTCCCCAACTTGATTTCTTCCTTCCTTCCATGCTGATGTTGTGCATCCTTGGCTTGGAGCAAGGAAACAAACTCACTACAACGCCCTGGCAACCTGGGCTGCTTCTCTCCAAGGTAATTTCAGGCACTAAGGAAATTTAGAACAGTTTTCCAGGAATTTCACACTTCCTTCATTCCAACAGTTGGCTGTGATGGACACATTTCTACCTTCTGGAACCCAGTTTAACCTCTGTGCTTTCTCTGAAGGTAACTTCTAGTTTCCCCATTGACTCCAGAGTTGCTGTGGATGAATACCTTAAGCACATGGGAACAGTAACTGAATATTTTTCATTTTGGGGCACTCAGCATCCAACGTTTGCACCAAATTTGCAGTGCAGACAACTGAGCTGCGCTATCTGAAAGAAGATTTTACTGTTTAAAAACAGGGCATTCGTATTTACTAATTGCTTTCAGTCAATGGGATGACAATTTTTGGTCTTTCAAGTTGTCAGTCATCAAATTACACCCAGCTGTGCCACCTAACACAGTGGGTGTTGCCTTGCTAACTTGGCAGTGTTTAAGGAACAATACAACATGCATGTACAGCAATTAAAACAATCCCCCCAAACAAACAAGGAACTCTGAGTGCTGTTCACTTTGACAACAGCATTCATGTTTCTTTTCTCCCATCCTGGTTTTGGGGAGGGCGATGCAAGTATGTTGTTTGTGTTACAGTTATGTGACTCAAATGAAACTATGAGTGCAATGCAGAGGTTCTGACCCCACTCCTGAAGAGCTTTTGTGCTTTGTATGATTCTGGGACATATTGTGCAAACAAAACACATAACTTTTGATTGCTTCATTCTTAAACACATTGATGAGTTGAAAAAGTCATCGTTAATAAGGCAGACAGAAAGGCTGAGCATTCCATTCCATTCCAGTTTCCTTCAGTTCCATTCCATTCCATTCCATTCCATTTCCATTCCAATTTCCTTCTATTCTATTCTATTCTATTCTATTCTATTCTATTCTATTCTATTCTATTCTATTCTATTCTATTCTATTCTATTCTATTCTATTCCATTCCATTCCATTCCATTCCATTCCATTCCATTCCATTCCATTCCATTCCATTCCATTCTATTCCATTCCATTTCATTCCATTCCAATTTCCTTCAGTTCCATTCCATTCCAATTTCCTTCAGATTCCATTCCAATTTCCTCCAATTTCCTTCAGTTCCATTCCATTCCATTCCACTCCATTCCATTCCATTCCACTCCATTCCACTCCATTCCATTCCATTCTAATTTCCTTCAGTTCTATTCTATTCTATTCTATTCTATTCTATTCTATTCTATTCTATTCTATTCTATTCTATTCTATTCCATTCCATTCCATTCCATTCCATTCCATTCCATTCCATTCCATTCCATTCCATTCCATTCCATTCCATTCCATTCCATTCCATTCCATTCCATTCCATTCTACCCCATTGGTTTCCCACCCATTCTGTCTCTCCATTCCCTGAGTATCAGTTCCTCTCCAGCCAGCACGTCATGGCATCTCCTGAGAACAACACCTGAAGACTATCAAATGAGAAAATTGATCCATAAACTCACATTTCTTCATATTGGCATGCAGTTCAAACCCTCAACACAAGCCATAGGCACTGGGATAAAACATAGAAGTATTTGGAAGTGATGTCAGATGAGGATGTGTTTGAGATTAACCTGGGTGGGATGAGATCATAGAGTTGTAGAGTCATTGGAGTTAGGAGGGGCACTTAAAGGCCATCTTGCCTGACCGCCCTGCAATGAACAAGGACAAGGTCCCTTCAACCCAACCCATTTCTATGGTCTTATGGTTCTGAGGATCCATACAGATTCTGTCTGTAAGGACACTTTCAACCCAACCACCCCATGGTTCTGTGGATGACCGTTAAGGTTGTAGAATCAGAGTCATTTGAGTTAGAAGAGACCCCTAAAGGCCATCTCATCCAATCCCCCTGTAATGAATGGGGACACCCATAGCTCCACTGGGAGGTGAGAGCCCCAAACAGCCCGATGGCACAGCCATACAGCTCCAGGAACCACAGCCCACACACTTCTGCAGAAGCTGTGCCAGTGCCTCAGCACCCTTCTCATAAAAACCTTCTTCCTTACATACCATCTAAGTCACCTTTTTATTTCATTTGAAACCATTTCCCCCCATCCTACCACTCAGACCCTGGTGACAGATGTGGCGTTGCCCTTGGCACTGTTTCAGGGAAAGAAGAGGCAGTTTTCCCTGGGAAAGAAAGTATAGACCTCAAAAAAATAACAAAACAACACCACGAAAACAGAAAATAAACAAAAACAATAGACTCCTCCTCAACAGGGACAGTTAAGCAGAATCCCAGCTGTATTAAGGAGTGAAATCCAGATTTTCATGTCCATTTTGAAAGCAACTGCTGTAGAAATGCCTTGGTGAGGATCCAACAGACACGTTCCCCCCCCCCCCCCCGCCCTTGGAGCCCCTTTGTTTACAGGACTGAAGTGCTGGAAACAGAGCAGCTGCCAAAGAAAGGGGTGAAGATATTTAACACAACCACTTCCTTCTCTGCTGCTGGAAAGCGTTCAGGCTCAGCGCAGGGTCACAACACTCTGGGCTGTTCCGTTGGGACACAACTGGAGCAGTGGGAGGCGAGCAGAGGGGGAGGTGGGTTCAGTGCCTCCAAACCATTGGGTTTCTCAACGCGTTTGATCCTCCCCCCGGGCAGCTCTCTGCCCTCCCCATTGCTCACTGTATATTCCCTTCTGCCTTACTCCAGTCCAGGCGCTGTGCTTCCTGCTGAGCATCTCGGAGCCAACATGGGTAAGAGATCCAATGGTTGATTTGCTGCTTTCTGCTCCGTTCTGCTCTGTGAAACTTTGCTGGGTTTGCTGGCAGGGCTGAGCTCACCATTTTCTGCACAATTAAAGGTTTGTTCCGTTAAACTGCTGCACGCTGCCCCGGTTTTGCACAGCTGCGATGCGCTCAGGGAGCACTTCTTACACCATCGTTGCACACCTCTTTGAGTGACTCAGTATTAGGAGCTGATATAAACACTGAAATGTGCTGCCCCGAGTGGGAACGGGACGAAGGCACTTCCAGGAAACTGAGGAGCCGAGTTTCATTTTTCACTTATATTGTTGCTATGAACTTTTATTTCCTTTTCTGCTGCCCTGAAACGAAGTGGAGGGCACTGAAATAGATCAAAATGATTTTGCACGTCCC
Organism: Excalfactoria chinensis; assembly: GCF_039878825.1. NCBI lineage: Eukaryota > Metazoa > Chordata > Aves > Galliformes > Phasianidae > Excalfactoria > Excalfactoria chinensis. Next base: position 209,402 of record NC_092856.1, read on the forward strand.
TAAATTGTTGCGTAATGTGAAAAGCAAGCGCCGTTCCCTCGCGATTTCCAACAGGTTTGGGCAACAGAACTTAAAGAAACATTTCTCAGCAAAGCCAGCGCTCATGATTCAGCAAAAGGGCCGATTCGGGTTATCTCCTGCGGGGAGTGCTTATCTCGGTGTGTTGCTTTGTGCCAAGGGCACAGAGCAAACAGTGCTTATTTTGTTTCAATGGCTAAAACGCGTGAAGTGGCAGCTGGCGGGCTGTGATAGTGGCCTTTTTGTGGGAATGGTGGTGGCAATCTGCAGCGAGTCACCAGGTGGTGTGGAAGGAATCAGTTAAACATTGTACTGCAATGCTGACCGTCACCAGGAGTGATGGATTGGCTGAAAGCCCTCAACAGAGGTCCATAAACCCTCACCACTTCTCTCCTAAACTCCCTCTTAGATGTGTGGGCACCTCTGTCGTTTGTCTTTGGAGGCTGAGGAACTGCTGCTGTACAATAGCACAGATAAAAGGCAAATCTTCATGCTCTTCTCTTTTATTTCCAGCTGTTAAACCTAAACAGTGAAAGAAAGTGCTTTCTTCTTGTGTTTATAGTTACTGAATTTGCTATGAAACGGTCCTACACAGACTATTTAGTGGCCATGGTGATAGGGAGGGTCGATGGTTGGACCTGGTGATCTTGGAGGTCTTCTCTAACTGTGAATTACTGCTTCTATGGAATCAGGCCTCCAAGATCCCCAGGTCCAACCTCAACCCATCCTCATCGTGCCCCAAAATAGAATCAAAGAGTCATTAAGGCTGAAGACCTCCAGTATCACCAACTCCAACCCCAATCCTCCTTCATTGTGTTCATGAACCATGAATGCTCTCAGTGTGTTTAATGATGGGTTATTAACATGGCATGGTGAATGCTGGAAGTGTGTTGCTACAAGATGGTGTAAATCACAGCTTCGTGACAAAACCCACATTTGCTGCTCCCAAATGGCCTCAGCAGCTCAGAACAGGAGGAATTGCATCACCCTCAAATGTCTTCAGGCAGTGAGATACAATGGGTCAGAATAAAGGAGTGTTTGAAAAAGATCATAGGGGGAGGAGAAACAAACAGGAGAAGCAAGGAGGAAATATTCTTTATTTGCTCTAGGCTTTCTCTAGAAAACGCAGATTTTTTTTCTCAAAGTGATCTGCAGAACACTTGATTTGCGGTGCTAATTAAGCTGTGGTCTGACACAGACTGCATTCCTTGCTAATTTGGCTGATTGAGAAAACTGGAATAAAGTTTCAATTATGGTGTATGGAACAAAGCAAACTTACTATGCTGTGTTTTCAGACACACACACAAATAAAACCAAACCAAACAACATTTCACAAAGAACGTGAAATTAAACCTAATCTGCTAAATTACTCTTTTTGAGGAGATCTCCTATTTGAAACCACAGATCTCCTCATGCAGAGCATGCACTGCTGGACGCAGTCTGCCTGCAGAGAAAACTCCTCACTCAAATGGGCAATGGGGCTGAAGCTGCCTCTGTGTTAGGAATCCTATCTGTGGCATTTGGGGGAAAAACAGTGCTGCTATAAACTTTTAAACATGCAGCACAAGAACTGCAAACCACGGGCTGGTTTGCTTGTTTTCATCACAGCCATTTGAGGCACTGAAGGAGGCAGCTGTGCTGTGTGTTTGCTTCTGTCAAAACGCGTTTTGTTGCATGTCACGCTGAAAAAATAGATGGATGCCATATTGCATAGTTCTTCTGTTATTGCGTTTTGTCCTGCTGATTATATTGCAGTGCCATCATATGCCAGTGCCACTCTATACTGACCAGTTCCATTCTGTATCAGTGCCATCATATGTCAGTGCCACTCTATACCAATCAGTCCCATGCCATACCAGCTCCATTATATACCAACCATTGCCATTTTATACCAGTTCCATAGTATACCAGTTCCATCATATACCATCTCCATTATAAACCAGTCCCATCTGAGTGTGGAGTCAAAGCTTCCTGCATTGTGGAATGGATTTTGCAGCCTCGAGCTTCTCTGTTCTGTTAAATCAGAGATTTAAGTGTTTCAGCTGAGCCTACAGACGTATGTGTTATAAATGCCCCTCAAAGCAATACTTCAGGTTAATGTTTTCTTAATTCCAGCCAACAATTTACTTATTTATTCCTTAGCACGTATGTTCTGTTTATGGTTAGGGAAGAAATTGTCGTACAAGGTTTGATAACATATTTATTTGGATACTGGTTATGGTTCAAGCTCATGCAAGGGGCTACAAAGACTGGGAAGGGTCTGAGTGTGTGTGGAGTGGCTGAGATTCCATGATTTGTTCAGCCCAGAGGAGAGGAGGCTGACAGGAGGCCTTGTGGTTGCCTATGGCCAACCCATGGCATCCTATGGTCAACTCATACCATTCTATGACCAACTCATGGCATCTTACGACCAACATGTGACATCCTCCAGCCCCATCATGAGATCCTGCAGCCCACCTACATCCTACAGCCCCCTCATGGGACAGTGGAGGGGCAGCACTGATCTCTGCTTTCTGGCTTTGCAGCCTTGTGTTCTACAGTTCTACCAAACATGTCCTTCCCTCTGAACTCAGAGCCCTCCATCAGATATGTTCCTTTCTTCTGCTTTTGGGATATTCTTCTCATCTCTCGATTCCCCTTCTTGCTTCCTAAAATGACGGTTTCCCCACTAAGCTGTCTTCCTTCTGCTGAATCATGACGGAGGCGTTCTGCTGGGGGTAAATGAATGTTGGTTGGAAGAACAGAGGTGAAGTTGCTAACAGAGAGAAGGTGACTGGTTCACAATTCCTCTTCCTCTCCTCCTTTCAGGTCACCTGCAGCGTCACCTCTTACCCAGGCAGTAAATCCTTAAAAATAGCCACTTCTTCAACATATGTTTGCTGAGAAAGACTGGAGGCTTTCCAACGATAATAAAATGGGCTGTTCAGACCAGGCAATCTGTCTCCTTGCCCACCTGGCAGGGGTTCAGCAGCTCTCTCTACAACATTGAGCACAATTTTCTTTAAACCTCCAGACCCATGTCCCATATTGATGCAGTTCGAAATTGTGAGACTGAACTCAGTGAAATGAAGGCCCAAATTTCTCATCATTTTTGAGTGTGGAGCAACTCAAGGAACCCCAGCACTGACCCGAGTCAGAGAGATTTACCCCATGGGCAAACAGAGAGATGTTTGCTCATGTCAGTTGAATCTGATATCAATCCATCTTTGAATGCAAAGCCAATGTCCCACTAGAGATGAATTTTGAAAGGATGTGGAGATTAAAACCTCTCCTTTGTTTCTCTCATCAGCAAAATGTGGAGCATGTGGCCCAGGATACGCAACTCCCCTGGACGCCATGAAAGGCAAGTGGTGCAGCACCTCCTAAATCCAGGCCATCAATATAAGGGGTGGTTTTCCAGTTCAGTGAGAAGTAGTTAGATGCCCTCTAGACTGACCCATTAATTAGCAAAACCAAGAAGATTTTAAATACCAGAGGGATTTGGTTTCACTCTTAACTGTGAGTTTGGCAAAGCTGTGTCAAAACAAAGATAAATGCATGGCTGTAGGATGCCAACATGCAACCAACTGTTCTGGGTTCTATACTGCAAAACAGAGCTCAGCTTTAAGAATACCGGGTACAAATTCCCATAATTTAGCCTCCAGAATGGTGTTTTTAGGTGAAGACCATTATAGGCTGCCCTCAGACTCTCTTATAGAAGTGCAATGAGAGAATGGGAGGAGAAAGGACCCAGATGTTCCATGGGGCATCATTTAATGGTACTGAGCTCTGGCTTCCTGACTTTTGGTGAGGAAGAATCATAATTCATAGATTTAGGGATTAAAAACAGTGTATTTCAGCGCTAAGCACAGAAATTTATCAAAATGGTTCCTTCTGGCCAGTAAATGCCTTCTGCTTTGGAAGGTCCCCGGGAGGAGATCGTCTACCTGCCCTGCATCTACAGGAACACCGGCATCCAGAAGCCGGACTACCTGGCCACCGTGGATGTTGACCCCAAATCCCCACACTACTGCAAGGTACTTCTTGTGGGATGGCCCTGATGCCTCTTGGTGATCCTGAGACATTTTCAGAGCATTTTTCTGCTTAGTGCTCTGGCAGTTCTCTTTCTATCACTTGCTGATCTATACCAAGTGCAAGAATTAAATCCTTGGAAGGCGGTACATCCCGTGTTGGTAGCATGGCCTTGGGAAATGAGTACATGAGGCAATAGAAATCTACTCCGTTTGTTTTGTAACTGGAGAGTTGACCGACTGGAGTGGGCGAAGATATTTTGGACTCTGATCTCCATATCTTTGAGGAACGGTGATTCTGGTTGGACAGCAAAGCTTTTCATCACCCATTCTCCATTTTATTTTATTTTTTTTTAATATATAACTACCATTTAGGTTTTTATTATGTAGGAGTGGAGGAAGCCAATTTCCCGAGACTCTGACAAATCCTTCTGTTATCTAAAATCCTCTTAGTTCTAGGGGAGAAGGGTAAAAGGCAGGAGCAAGAGAGCAAATGAATGAGCCAGTTTGCAACATTCTCAGATGCAATCAGGTGAAACTTGTGGACTCTGAGACTTGCACCACACGGACAACTTGGGTTTTTTGTTTTCTGTTTTTTGCTTGGTTTGGTTTTTGTTTTCTGTATAATTACTCCACATCTCCTTAATTAGCTGGAAATTTTTAAAGCTTTGGATGAATTTAACAGCACACAACATTTAACAAATGCCATGTAATTATGATGCCCAACTTTCCTCTCCCCATTTCTCGCTTCAGCTCTTTCACACCGACTCTGCTTCCTGAATCACAAACAGCCATTTCCTTCTGCCCTTTATTAATTTATGCTTTGACACAAAGACCCATTTCTTTGCCTGGGGTGAAAAACGATCCCAGACTGAATCTCAAGTCTGACGCTGCAGGTGATCCACCGCCTGCCCATGCCCAACCTGAAAGACGAGCTCCATCACTCGGGATGGAACGCCTGCAGCAGCTGCTTTGGGGACACCACAAAGAGTCGCAATCGTCTCATTCTCCCAAGTCTGATCTCATCCCGCATTTACGTGGTGGATGTGGGCACGGACCCACGAGCCCCCAGAATCCATAAGGTACATTTAGATGACTTAAAATACCTTTTCTTTTTAACCAAGATTGTGATGTTGACTGAGACTGACCAAGATTGGCCAAGATGGTGGTTATGACCAAGACAGTAATTTCATGGGTTCCAACCTCAAATTGGAACGATAGAATCTGAACAGCTTTGGAAGCTTTTGCCACATAATGGCGACTTGTGTGACTTTTGAAACTCCTACAGTTCACTGATAAATTACACAGCAAAACCTTGTGCTAATTAACACCTGATACAGTTAACACATTCAGCTGAGTATGTGTAGGTTGTATGTTTGTTAGGGATCCCAATGGCTTCAAATTCAATTGGATTTCCCTTGAGCTAAACCAGATCTTTGCATAAAGAACACCTCCTTGATATTTAATCCTTAGTTCCTAAGCTTACAATATGTTGATTTTTTTTATTTATTTGTATTTTTTAAAAAAAAAAAAAATCATTGAGTACAAAAGAAACAGAGGACCAGGCTGGGTGCAAACGTACACGTTGTCAGAGGCCACACTTGTGTCATGGTTTCAGCTGGGTTAGAGTTAATTTAGTTAATCCTACACCGCTGTGTAATGTTTCAGTACAAAGTGCCAGAAACAAACATGGTGTCCTCATCAAAAGGGACATTACAAGGCGTAATGTGTAATGCAAGGAAACATTTATGGGCTCTGATGTCTCTCTACCTGCCTGCAGACACGTTCATTCATAATCTTACAGCTCTGAGATCTTAAGAACGTTGCCAGACTTTAATTGTTATTTCAGAGGAATAAGAACCCCCAAAGGGCTCTTCTTATACAGTGGATTTTGTTTCAGACTAAATCTCTGACAAAACTCAAAGATGTTTTTTCCTCTGAACTCCAGAGGAGTGCGATGTCTGAAAACTGCACAGCGGTGTTTCTGCCACTGATCCTAATTAAACCCATTCTGACCATTCAACTGTTTATGTTTTGGAGAGGAACAAATAAATCTTTAACGTCGTGGTGGCGTTGCGTTTTTGGGCCAAGGAACAAGGAGGCAGCAAGTACTCAAAATCCCAAGTGGAACAACCCTCCTATGGCAGACGTCACACCTACGACTTTCTCATCCTTTGGGATTTGTCCTCTTTTTGGTAGAACTGGAGTTCTGTGACTGTAGTGATAGTCTGACTGTATGTCATCTCCTTGCAGATTGTGGAGCCCGTGGAGTTGTTCTGGAAGGGGAATGTGGCAAATCCCCACACCTCCCACTGTCTGGGCAACGGTGACATCCTTATCAGCTGCTTGGGAGATCCGTCCGGCAATGGAAAAGGTAAGTGTAAGGTCACGTTTCGAGTGTTTAGCAAATAGACATCAAATACTGAGATGTTATTGACATTATTTAACACGTTCCATCCATCTCCTGCAGGTGGTTTTGTTCTGCTGGATGGAGAGACTTTTGAAGTGAAGGGAAACTGGGAGAAAGGGGGGAAGTGTCCTCCCTTTGGTTATGACTTCTGGTACCAACCGCGGCACAATGTCCTGATGAGCACTGAGTGGGGGACCCCCAAAGTCCTGGCTGATGGGTTTAACCCAGTGGATGTTGAGAAAGGTGAGGGATCTTTGGTTTAACCTTCCTAAAGTAAAGGTTTTTCTTTGTTAAAGATGGAATAATCCCTTCTGTGCTTATTTGTGCCTGACCTCACCCACCAGGGCATTATGGCCAGCGCATCAATGTGTGGGACTGGAGCTCCCACACCCACATTCAGGCAATTGACTTAGGGAAGGGCTCCATCCCTTTGGAAATTCGTTTCCTCCACAACCCTGATGCTGCAGAAGGATTTGTTGGATGTTCTCTGAGCGGAACAGTGCATCGCTTCTACAAGACAGAGGTAGTGACAGTGACAGCCACGTTGGCACTGGTTGTGTTGGAAATCCACTGATCACCTCAGAAACAGTACAATTCTGATTTAAAGGTCTTCTCATTCCTGTACAACTCTAGCCAAGCAATAATGCTGTGCTAGAGAGCAAACCTTCCTACCAGCCCATGCAATGGCTTTCTGAAGCCACAGTGTGGTCCCTCATTGCTGAGAGCCCTGTCATGTCCATCCCTGCCATGCAGACCTCATGGCTGACATCAGGGCAGTAACAACGCTGAGTTCTCTCCTCTTTCTGCAGAAAGGAGACTGGGCAGCAGAGAAGGTGATTGAAGTACCCAGCAAGAAAGTGCAGGGATGGCTCCTCCCCAACATGCCTGGTAAGTGTGAGCACAGTGGAAGGAGGAATGGAGCATTCTCCCCTTTGGTTCCATAATGCAATGTAGCTATTTGGAAATTCTTATCCTTAAGTAGCAAACACTTCCCTTGTCAAACACTAAACATCTGTTTGGGTTCTTTGTATGATACTTGAAATATAACCAGTTATTCATGCTTATAAGCCAGCAGGTGGGAGCGGTGGTCAGGGCTCTGCTTCCACATTGCTCAGTGCCTGAGGTCCATTTCTCTGGAGAAATAGTTTGAGTCTTCCAACAACCAACAGCCCCATAGAGATTCATCCTCTCAGAGTGTTCAGAACAGTCCTGGGGATGCAGCTGCAGCCTCCACTGTGTCAGCACTGAGTTTCCAGGGATGTCTGTGCTTGTTCTGGTCCTGTCCATCTCATGGCTCTGCTGCTGAATGTTATGCAGGTCTCATCACTGACATCCTCATCTCGCTGGACGACAGATTTCTCTACTTCAGCAATTGGCTGCACGGTGACATCCGCCAATACGACATCTCCAACACACGGCAGCCCAAACTGGTGGGGCAGGTAAGCAGCAGCAGGACAGCTGTCCCATACAGCAGCACAGTCTTATTTCTCCCTTTATTGCTTTCACGTTCCTTTGGTACCTACACCATTTCTCACTCCTCCCCCCGCTTTGGCTGCAGGTGTTCCTGGGAGGCAGCATCGTAAAAGGTGGACCTGTGACTGTGGTGGAAGACAAGGAGTTGAAGTGCCAGCCAGAGCCGTTTGTGATCAAGGTAAGTTCTCCTGATGTGCACACTACAATTTGTCAGCACTCTGCTAATTCTGATCCATTTTGAATCTCTACAGCGCAGTCAAACATAGAAAGCAATACATGAGCTATTGAACGTATAAAGCAATATCTGAGCTGTAAAGGCTATGAAGCAGTATGTGAGCTTGCTTGTGTCTTGGCTCCCAGCCTGGACTGCAGGTATCCCATTTCAGCACAAGATGGAGTAAATCCTGGTGAGCGTTCTGGGTCCCTGTGGAGTTGTACAAGCTGTTTGGTTACACCAACGCCCGTGTAATGACACCTTCCCTGCTGCTGTTAGCTAATTTGAAGCAAAGGCAGTGTGTGTTCATTACTCCTCATGATAACCATTCAGCAACCAAAGTACTCCACCAGCTCCCGCTGATCTGCAGCGTTCCTTGTGGGTGGGTGTGTATGTGGGTTCCCAGGTAAAGAGTTCAACAGCACCTGTCATCAGGATAGAAGAATTAAAGAGCATTAATTATCACTGGTTATCAGCAGTTCTCAGCCATTAACAGTGTTCATTAATGTTATCACTGTCAAGGCAGCTACTTACGGAGCTTCTTATGGGATGCTCAAGAACTGAGTATGCTCATCACGGAGATCTGTTGACCAGAAGATGGTTTCAGGCTGAAGAACATTCCAGGAGGTCCCACATACTCCTTCATTTCATAGTGCAGATTGAAACCCAGCTGCGGTTGGAGCTGGGGTCACAGCTCTGTCCTGCACCCACCCTTTGCTTGATTCCTGACGCACACATCTGAGCACATCAACACCATCCCTTCACCCCTTTTTTTTCGTCCTGTGGTTCTGTGAATTAAGCAGGACTCATCTTCAAGGCTTTCAATAAGGAATTAAGCTCCCTATGAGGAATACTTTGTCTCTAAGTCAGATCTGTTGCTCCTGGGTGCAGGAGTTCCAAGCAATGGATGCTCCTCCAAGCAGCAGAACCACTGTGATGTTTTGTTCCTCTTTGCTGCTGCCCAGCATGCCTGGAGCACTCTGTGCTCTGATCCTATTGCAGGGGAAGAGGGTGCAGGGCGGACCACAGATGATTCAGCTCAGTTTGGATGGGAAGAGGCTGTACGTCTCCACCTCTCTATACAGCGGATGGGACAAACAGTTCTACCCGGATCTTGTCAAGTAAGAAAACTTGACCGAAAGAGGAAAGCTGGGTGACCCTGTGCTCAGGATTCCTTTCTTAAATCAAGGCGTGCATGTACCATCGGGGACAGACTCTCTTTGTCGCTCAAATACCCAACAACTCCGAGTCCTTCTCTTATGTCTGCTGTGTCCCTTTTCCAGGGAGGGCTCCGTTATGCTGCAGATCGATGTGGACACTGAAAGAGGTGGATTGAAAGCGAATACAAACTTCCTGGTGGATTTTGGGAAGGAGCCTGACGGGCCGGTGCTGGCTCACGAGATTCGTTACCCCGGTGGTGACAGCACCTCGGACATCTGGATATAAGTGTGTATGGAGCCATTTTCATGGCTGCTTTCTTGTTACTATTGACTTCTTGGTTGATTCTCTATATCCCCCCCCACCCCCCTTCTTTCCTGCAGGTGAATCAGTCCAGTGAACCACCGTCTGAATTTCAGCTTCTATTGGGGTGAGCCACAGAAGCTGCAGTTTATTCTCATTCTCTGAGGCAGCCAAGTAAACCTGAAACACATCCTACATCGCTTTCATTCCTCTGATCTTCGCCTTTATAAAGAGCTGTGCAATCACAAACTGCCTGCGGGCCTCACCGTTTGCAAGGACTGTTTGCACCCTGTTTGAAGGGTGGTGGAGGAGCCGCTCCTGGGTAACTCCAGAAGAAGTGCACATTTCACAGAGTGCCCTTTCCCTGCAAAGCTTAATTTACTCATCAAGTAATCAGCGATTTACAGTACAGAATCCTGCACTGCTAACCTGAAGCCACGCGTTTCCAGACCTGGGTTAACTTTTAACACTTGTGTACCAATGCTGTATAAGAAAAGTCAACAATAAAACCGTTCTTTGAATCAGGTGGAGCTTTTTTGTTTTTCTCTTTAGCACTTTATCATTACTTTGTTCCAAGGAGCGTAAATAACACAAAATAATGCAGGATCTCTGCAGGGAGCAGCAGTGACACCTGCCTGGAAGTCGCGAGAAGCACTCAGAAACCATTCCTCTTGATTTGCTAGGAAATCATTATCTACACTTAGTACTACCGGAGCCCATATATATATATATATGTTTATTTGTTTGTTTGTTTGTTTTCCCCAACTATTTCCAACTGTACGACCGATTTCTGAACGTGGTGATCCCCCCACGGCCGCATGAGGGCAGAACACAACCTGCATTGCACTGCAGCGCATCCATCCGTACGGTACAAACACGCAGTACGTGAAGTCCCCAAATCAGAAAATAGAGAAGAAAGAGAAAAACAAAAGGGAAGAAGTGACCGAGTTTAAAATATTTCTTCGTTTCTCAGCATCTACAAAGCTGGACACTGCGGAGCTGAGCAGTGAAGGCAGTGCTTCTCAGGATTCCAGGAGGAAAGCCGATGCGTCTCACTGCACTGATGAGATCAGTCCCCATAGCAGGTTGAGCCAGGTGGGAAGGGGAGAACACCCACCCTGGAGAGCTGGAGGAGGTTTGGAGAGGGCTCCCGTCGTTGGAGGAGTTCTTGGAGGTTGGAGGTGCTCTGAGCAGCCCAATGTCCTTGGTGAAGCAAGGTCTCCTCCCAACACCCTCAGTGTGCTGTGCCGGTGGTGCGCCAGATTGCATCACCTCCCATTGCCCATTATCCAAATTACAGCATGTTCTTCCTTATCAGGGTAGGAAGTGATGGGCAGGAGGAGGGAAGCAGCTGCCATCTCGCTGTGGGCTGTCCTGAGAAGCCCCGATTGCTCTCCAAGATGTGGCTTGCCATCAGTGCTGGCCACAGGGAGCTTTTCTTGGTTCAATAACAGCTCACGCCGATGGTGCTCTCGCTAACCATCGCTTTCTTGCTCATTGGTGTTGCTGAGCCTGCTTTTCCCCTTCCTCCTATCAGCTTTAATTAGAAAATTCTACACCCCACAGCTTGGTTTTGTGAGGGATGCCAAAGACGTCACCAAGGAAAGCCAAATGGGATGACCAGCAAACTTTATTAACGCGTAGAAGACTAATGATCTTTCTAATTAGCAGTTGTGCAGATGCAAGAAGAAGGTGCTGTGAGGCATGCAGCAAAAGCATGCTGTCAGGGGACGCAACTGACCCCTGAAACTGCCTCTGATGGAGCAGCAGCTTCTTGTGAAGGGCTGTGTTCATGCCATCAAGGCCAACAATGACCATAGCAAGCCAGGTCCAAGTCTTGAGCCTTTGCCCCTGCATTTGTAAAGCAACAGCCCCGTGCATCAGTATGGGATAGGAGCAGAGTGTATGAAAGCAGCACAGAGGAGAATGACCTGGGGGTGTTAGCTGACAGCTGGCTGAAGATGAGCCAGCATTGCACTCACATGGCCAAGGATGCCAAGGGCATCTGGGCTTATATCAGCCATAGCACAGCCAGCAGGAGCAGGAGTCGATCATCCCACTGGGGTCAGACTCTGTCCCCAGGTAATGACAGGACAAGAGACGATGACCTCAAGTTGCACCAGGATAGGTCCAGGTTTCATATTAGGAAAAACTGCTCTGAAAGAGGGGCGATGTGTTGGTACAGACAGCCCAGGGAAAGGATGGAGTCACTGACCCTGGATCTGCTCAAGGTGTTAGATTGCCCCAGAGCTTCATGGCTTCATCTCAGCCCTCAGACAGAGACGTGACATGTGTCAGGGTCCAGATTTCTGTGGCCTTGCTGAGCTCAAGGCTCATAATTTCCAACAGCTGCTGATGGGAGCAATTATCTAGCTGGGCTTCTCATCCCTCATGTGGAATCTGCAAGCTTTGCACACTGATATGTCAAGAACTCCACGATGGGGGACAGCGTTAATTAGTGATGTCCTGCACGGTCCATGGAGGCCAGCAGAGCCTGGCCAAGTCCCACTGGAGATGAGCAGGGCCCCACAATCTGATAGCGTGGCTTGTGCTTGAGGAAAGGACCTGCATGGAGCAGCAGATTTTTCCTCTAGATTGCTGGGTAGCAAGGCGGAAACAAGCCACAGCACTGGTCTGGCACCTCCCAACGCTTGGGAGCGTTTGCTCCTCCTTTGGCAGCTTGCTCAGTGCCCCCCACCCCTCTGCCGTGTATATAAGGCCCCTCAGAGTCCTGCCACTACACATCCACTCCAGTCAGGCAGACAGCAAGCAGCTCCTCCAGCTCCAGCACCTCCGTCTTGGTGAGAGTCAACCAGAAGGCCTTCAGCATGGGTAAGGAACGCTCTGCAGCCTCCCTAGAACTGTTTCCAGGGGCCTCTCTGTGCTTCGAAAATCCATTTCCATTTGGCTCTGGGATCTATGATACAGCTACAGGAGAAGCTGGAGTTATTTTCCTTTCTAGAGCTTCAACACTGACATGGTTCTCCATGTCAGTTCTCTCTCCATTGCTGCTGATGAACCCGGGACAAGCGTGGGATGCAGAGGGGAACGGAGTAGTGCTCTAATCTGTGATACCCCATGGTCATGGTTTAATGCGCATGGAAGTGATGGGTCAGAGGTTGGACTTGATGGTCTCAGTGATCTTTTCCAGTCTTAATGATTCCATGGTGCCCAGTGGCACCTGGGGGAGGATTCCTTTCCTGTACCTGAGATTTGTCAGGGCCACCATAAACGGAAACGCTGGTCATGGAGTCCTTGAAGGGAGCCAGGGTGGGAGAAGTTCACTGCAAGGAACAGAGTCTTCTGAATAGGCACCACTGAAGGATATGGATGTTTCCCAATTTGTTCTTTTCTTTTTCTCATTTCAGACAGATGCAGAGTTCAGTGCTACCAGTACCCCAGCTGCCCAGATACAGTGCAATGCAGGTCCTACCAGGCATGTCCTCCTGAAGGTGAGTCTTTGCAAAGGAGCTCTGCCTTTGCTTCTGTCTTTAACTGAGAGTCCCCTGAAGCTTTTAATTGCCTCCATTGTTATTTCATAGCATGTTCTAACACAAGATCTCCATGTACTTAGCTCCTAGAGAGGAGGTTGCATACGTGACATGTACTTACCGAGAAACAGGCATTGACCAACCTGACTTCTTGGCCACCATCGATCTCAACCCCAGATCTCCATATTACTGCCAGGTCAGCACCGACCTGTCTCTGATGGCTGCTATGGCAGACTGACCACATCTATTGCGCTACTTTGAAACGATTCCTTACTTTAAAGCTTTGACCTTTCCAATTCCAAGATGCTGATTGCATGAAGGTACCTTTTTCTGCCCATCTCCCTGACTAATCCCTGACTCTACCTTTGGCTGCCCAGGTGATCCATCGCCTGCCCATGCCCAACCTCAAAGACGAGCTGCATTGTTCAGGATGGAGCGCTGGCTGCTCTGGCAGCATCTGCTTTGACAATGTCACAACGAAAAAGAACAAGCTGATCCTCCCTGGTCTGATTTCTTCCCGTATTTACGTGGTGGATGTGGGCACGCAGTGCCGGGCTCCCACAGTGTGTAAGGTATGGGGTTCACAGACTAGTTTTTGGGAAGGAGTTGGGAACTGGTGCTTCTGTGGTGGTACAGAGGGAAGAAGGTTCTCTCCTTTTCTTCTCCTTCCCCTTCCCTGGTTTTAGTGACCAGGTTCACTTTTTCCTTGGCTTTGAAGACGTGGGTCATGGTTCCCTCTCAAATCTCTCCTTGTTAGACTGAAGAAGGCTCCCATCATTTTCTTCCCTTCTCTCTGCCTGTTGCATTCAGGGAGTATCCAGTAACTGGAGGTCAGGTCACACACCCCATATTTAGCCCCTACCTCTCTCAGTGGGATGGACAAATGAGCCCATGCAAGTTGTGTGTTGTTCTATCCATGTTGTCCATATAAAGAGGAAATCAGTAGCTTCTCTTCTTCTTTCCAAGGATGAAGACAACATAGTAGGTCTATCATCTTTGTAGGAAAGCTCCTGCAATCACCAGGCCTTTGCAGACAGCTCCAACAAAGCAGGGCTCTGTCATGTAGTGTGAAACGAACTGATCAACCAAGAGACTTATCTGTGTGCATGTCTGCTTCTTCCAGATGATTGAGCCAGTGGATGTCTTCTGGAAGTGCAACAAGGGACACCTTAGCGTACCTCGCAGCCTGCCCAACGGTGACATTCTCATTGCCAACATGGGAGATGCAGCTGGCCATGGGAAAGGTACTGCCATGACATAAGAAGGCTGGGAATAGTTCTGGCGGGGAGGAAGAATATCTGGTGAGCTCAGCCATTGTGGGTAACGTGGTCACTGCATGCACACTGAAGTAAAGAATTGAGATCTGAAAGTGTGATAAATTTTTGGACCTGAAAATTCAGTATAGCTCAGGTGGAAAGCGGAACTACACATGGACTTATGTAAAACAAGAAGCTGCAGAGTGTGCAGCTAGGAATCTCAAAGCAGAAAGTATCCAGAGGAGCTTGGTCATTGGAGCCACAGAAATACACCACAGGTCCACAGCATTTAGAAGTGATCTGTTGTGTTTACCTCTGGGGCCACAGGTGGATTTATTGTGCTGGATGGAGAGACCTTTGAGCTGAAGGGCAACTGGGAACACGAGTGCGAGATCCCCCCAACGGGCTATGACTTCTGGTACCAGCCACGCCACAACGTTCTCATTAGCACCGCCGGGATGGTCCCAAGGATTGCGGGACGAGGATTTAACCCAGATGACCTGAAGAAAGGTGAGGGAACGGGGTTGCAGGCGCTGGGCCACAGCTCAGCAGGCTCATGGGAGGATGCAGACGTTCTCACTGTATGGGTGGGAGCTGCAGAGAGGGGACAGGCAGAGCATGTGTATGCATCAACCATCTCCAGGGCTGCCCTCCCCTCATGACTCACATCTCTTCCACCTCAGGGGTCTTCGGGCGCCGCCTGAACGTGTGGAATCTGTCCTGCCGGACCCTCACGCAGTGCTTCGACCTGGGGGAGGACTCGTTGCCCCTGAGTGTTAAGTTCCTCCACAACCCCGATGCTGCCGAGGGCTACGTCAGCTGTGCCCTCAGCGGCATCATCTACCGCTTCTACAAGTGCGAGGCAAGTGCTGGGCCTGCAGCCCTGGAGCCACAGCTCTGGGACCACCTGAGAGTCCCCTGATGGAGGGCTGACAGCTGAGAGCAAGGAATGCCAGCCTTGCTGTTGGTGTCAGCAATGTGTTTCTTGGACAGAGAGACAGCTGGGCGGTGGAGGAGGCCATCAAGATACCAGCCAAGGACGTGTCGGGATGGATTCTGCCCAAGATGCCAGGTGAGCCCTCCGTGCTGCTCCCCATTTCCTCCTGGCGCACTGAGCCGTGCAGGATGCCTTCTGGGGATGCTGCCTCACCCACGGATCTTTCTTCTCTGCCCTGCCAGCCTTCCCCACCGACCTGGTCATCTCCCTGGATGACAAGTACCTGTACGTCAGCAACTGGCTGCACGGGGACATCCGCCAGTACGAGATCTCCAGGACCTGCAAGCCCCGGCTGGTGGGACAGGTGAGGCAGGGCCAGGAGGCTGCACTCCTGGTTCCGTGGCTGTGGGTGGTTGTGGTTAGGTCAGGTGTTACACATCCCCTTGCCTTGCCTGCAGGTGTTTGTGGGAGGCAGCATCCTGCGAGGTGGGCCCGTGACGGTGTGCAGAGATGAAGAGCTGAAGTGCCAGCCAGAGCCCTTGGTGATCAAGGTGAGTGCTGCAGGCTCTGCCCCACGGCGTCCTCTGCACTTGGGCTCTGCTCTGCTCTCCGTTTTGCTGCTCCTGCTTTTGCGCATCTGCTGAAAGGAAGGAGCCAGCAATGTCACTGCTCTCTGTTGTGCCTCCAGTGCAAGAGGGTGTACGGCGGCCCTGCTAAGATCCAGCTCAGCGTGGATGGCAAGAGGCTGTACATCACCAACTCCTTCTACAGCACCTGGGACAAGCAGTTCTACCCGGACGTGGTCAAGTAAGGAACCTCTGGGGGAAAAAGGGTCCCTTTTGGCTGCCCTCGTGGGTGGGAATGGGAAAGGACACACAGCGCTGCTCTTGTCTGCAATGCTGCTCCATCGCCCCTCGCAGGGAAGGCTCTGCCATGCTGCTGATCGATGTGGACACGGAGAAGGGAGGCCTGACAGTGAACAAGAACTTCCTGGTGGATTTTGGAAAGGAACCCAACGGGCCTTGCCTTGCCCACGACATTCGCTTCCCTTGCGGAGATTCCACCTCCGACATCTCAGCCTAGGTGCCATGGGACGGCTCCCTTCTTCTCTCTGGTCTGTAGAGCAGCCATTAAACAGAGTGTAGGGTGATTGGGTTGGGGGTCCCATTCCTTGCTGGAATCTACATTTCTGCAGCCAGTCCAGGCAGCCTTTGCTTTCTATGCACACAAGTCCCTGGCTGTGCTTCCCAGTGCACAGCTCAGATCCTTGCTCAGACTCAGAGCCGTGCACAACACACAGCTCCTTTCAGTCAACATTTGCATCCTCGCCGTGCCATACAGAGCCAGCTGGAGGCTGCTGAGCTCTCTGTTACGATTCAGAGTTTGCTCACACTAGCTGATGAAGGCCACAGAAGTTGAAGTGCCCACGTTGTCCGAGTTGCTGCTTTTCAGCCATGTCTGTTGCTGGGTGCTCCTTCCTGGCACAGGGGCACATGGAAGTCCCTGGCACATGCCAGTGCCTGGGCCAGGAGGTGTTGTATCGCTGAAGGAGTGTGAAGTGCTTCAATCAGAAAGGGATGCCTGATTCCTGATGCTGGTTTTCATGTGTTCTGCTTCAAACATAAATAAAACTCTTCTTTGCATCACCTCAGTCTTCATGTCTTAATTCATGGAAGCCCTTTCTGTTTCAGAGCAAAGCATGTTGGCAGTCGCTTTCCTGCTTCAGCTAGGAGTGACTTCTCTAAGGAATGTGTAGCGCTGTTGTCACTCCAATCAGTGTCTTGAATATCCTACCGTTTAATTTAGAAAAGATTGAGAGACCACATGTAGTTATTCCAATGGAGTCACGTCTGTTTTGTGCCTGGCATGCTGATGTTGTGAGGGCTGAGTGGTTCAACAAACCTAAGGCAATGTGAAGTTGGGTTTTCACTTGCATTACTCTGCACTCCTTCTGTGGTATGGGCAAAGATGAGCTCAGCACCTTCCAACTTCAGAATAGAATTCTCTCTTTCACTCCAAGAAATGAGCTTGGAGTTTCTCTCCACAGAGAGATGTGGTTATCAGAGCTGTAGACCATCCCCTGCTTCCCATGTGCTTTGTGGAGCCTTACCCGCTGATGCCAAAGCCCTGCCTTGCAATGCAAGCCTTCCTGTTGTGCAAAACAACAACCACTGCCCCAGGGATGCTCTGCAGAAGCTCTTCTGCACACTCACCCATGTTTTCATTAGTCCCATTTGCCTCCGGTCTCTCTACAAAGGCACAATTTGCAGCCATAATTAGTTTGGAGACTGCAAAAATTAGAGTAATAAAGAGCATGCTTCTAAGTTTCAGCCTTTCATGTTCTTGGAAGAACACAACTTCATTGACTTCCTCCACATTTCCCATGGTCAAAGTTATTGTACCCTTAATGGTCCTGGGAGGAAAGTAAGCCTCCAAAATGAAGTGTGCAGGAGTTCTGGAAGAACTCGTCCTCTTAGCTGGGTTCTTCTCTCATCAACGGGAGAGAATGAGATGAGATGAGATCCTGAGTTTCAGGTGGTGGACCTCATGTAGGACACATCATTGGGTGCAGTGGATGTGGACATTGTGCTTCAGGTATGGGCCTGTTCCCAAGGCTTTGGGTCCTGACTAATGTGTCTGGTGAACGTGGGAACATGCATGAGTCAACCTGAGGAAGGTGGAACATGGAGCATTGCAGGAGTGTGGATGTGCTGGGTGTTGGTGGAGCTGGGTGCTGAGGTTGGATACTTTCTCTGTCCCCTCTTGTGGTTGGCTGGAAGATGCACCCGAGCATTTCAACATCACAAAACGCTTTGTTTTGTGGGCACAACCTCAGCTGAGGATGGAGTTACGTGAACAGCCATGGGCATGTTTGTACTGCAACAGTCACTGGTGCTCCTGGTTAAGAAAAAACATGTAGATTGAAGACTACGAGGGAAAGGAATGTCCTGACACATCACTGTGACCACACAATCAGTGCGAGTGCTCCATCCTGCCCTCAGTCCTTTTCTCTGATGCACCCTTCACTAAGGACCATTTCCAGGGAGATGAGGATGCAAATGTAACCACCTGGCTACTGCGATGACAATGCATTTCTTAGAGAACCGTGCAGAGAAAACATGGACATTGTAGAGGGTTGAAAAGGAGGTTGATTTACTCATAAATGGACGAGTCACTGATGGATAATTTGCTTCCACATAGGATGAGCACAGAGAAGTGTGAATTGATTCCTTGGAGTGGGACCTGGAATATTCAGGTAAACAGCTCAGCTGTGAATGCAGTTCTTCAGGTAGAGACACAGAGTTGTGCAGTGCAGTCTATGCGCCATGAAGAGCAGAAGGTCCTCCTCATCCATTTCCCATCCACACACTGCTGTCTCTCCTCTGATGTCCTCTGGTGCCAACGAGGTGATCCAGCAGAAAGCTGCATGGCCAAGAGGTGACTCACCATCCCTTGGTGCCCGGTGTCCCGTGGGGTCATTTGGTGGCAGCCTGAAGTTCTCATTACCCCATGCCTGAACTCACAGCCTAAGGATGTGGGTTTTTGATGGGTTTGTCAAGTTGTAGCCATGGGCTGTAGTGAGAAAGAGTGATCTCACTGTCCATGCAGTTCTGCTCAGAGCTCTCTGTCCCATCCCTCCAGCCATCATGGTGGATATTGGCCTTGCATAAGCCTGCCTGCTCCAAGTCACTTGGAGTTGGCTGTTTCCAGTAGATCAGATGAGTGACTGCCAGAAAAAAACAACTCCTGATTTATTTTGTCTTGAGGGCTGTGCACCTAGCATGCTTCCAAGCTCTGTGAACTTGTCATAGGATCAGAGTCATAATCATTATGTTGGAAAAGACCCTCATGGTCATCAAGTCCAACCATCAACCTGACCAGACTCAGAGTCACCACAGTGCTTAGTCCCATCTCCAACTGCAGGCAGACCCTTTCTGGCCATCTCATTTGGGTCAGTGCTGTTCAGGTGCTCATTGGCACAAGCTGTGCAATCCAGTTGCTGAACACACCATCAGCCCTCAGCTTTGATCCCAGCACCACTCCCAGCTGCAGCAGTGCTCCAAGAGAAGCAATGAGGGCAGTGTTCGCCTCACTGCATCCCCAGGGCATCGTAAGGGACCGCGTGCATTGAGCTCCCCTTTCTCTCTGCGTGAAATAGGACTCACCCATGTGCTCCAATGCCTGTCTGACCTGACAGATGGGCGTCATCACTTCGGGGTGAAAGAGAGACATTACATGTTTGGATGATGTGTCATTAAGGAAAAGAACAAGCCGATACTTCTGAGTATAATTTTGCCCTGATTTCATGCCATGGAGACAAGAACAAACTCCGGGGCTGTGTGTGGTGTGGCTGGGGTGACATGATCCTGGGAAGGGAATGAGACTGGGAGCTTTTGGAAGATAAAGAGGAAGAAGTTAATGAGGAAGAAGTTGTTTTAATTATCCCCTCAGTTCTTCTGTAGGCAAATGTGAAACTGAGACTCAACCCTAAAATACAATCATTAAAAAGAGACCTCAGCCTGGATACAGAAAGAATGGTAAAGTGGCACATTTGGATGCAGTTCCTTTGTCCACAAGACAGTTTTCTTCTTTTGCAGAGGAGATTGGTGGAGTTTAGAAGAAACTCATTGGGGCTGCCTTGCTTGCGACAGCGGCTTCTTTCCTGGAGGTGCACTTTGTGTCTTCCTCCAGTGATCATCCTGAGAAAGAGCAGTTCCTCCATTGGCTTATGCCTGTGAATAAAAGACAAATGTCAGCATGATGATGTCATTTTGTCACCTTCCTTCCCAGCAGCGGTACAATTTTGTATTTCTCAGTTGTTGCACATTTTCCCTCACACCAGTGAAGGTTTCAGGTGAGGATGTCTGTCAGTTTGAGTCAAAAATCCCCCAGTTCCATCTGTTTCTCATTCTCTGCTGTTAGGAGAATTGGGACCACTCATTCCACACATTGCAGTGATTCCTTTGTGCCTCAGTGCTGATGAAATGTCAGGCCCTGCTGAAATGTGGGTAGGAATGGGAAGGGGGAGAACACCCACCCTGGAGAGCTGGAGGAGGATTGGAGAGGGCTCCCATCGTTGGAGGAGTTCTTGGAGGTTGGAGGTGCTCTGAGCAGCCCAATGTCCTTGGTGAAGCAAGGTCTCCTCCCAACACCCTCAGTGTGCTGTGCTGGTGGTGCACCAGATTGCATCACCTCCCATTGCCCATTATCCAAATTACAGCATGTTCTTCCTTATCAGGGTAGGAAGTGATGGGCAAGAGGAGGGAAGCAGCTGCCATCTCGCTGTGGGCTGTCCTGAGAAGCCCCGATTGCTCTCCATGTTGCGGCTTGCCATCAGTGCTGGCCACAGGGAGCTTTTCTTGGTTCAATAACAGCTCACGCCGATGCTGCTCTTGCTAACCATCGCTTTCTTGCTCATTGGTGTTGCTGAGCCTGCTTTTCCCCTTCCTCCTATCAGCTTTAATTAGAAAATTCTACACCCCACAGCTTGGTTTTGTGAGGGATGCCAAAGACGTCACCAAGGAAAGCCAAATGGGATGACCAGCAAACTTTATTAACGCGTAGAAGACTAATGATCTTTCTAATTAGCAGTTGTGCAGATGCAAGAAGAAGGTGCAGTGAGGCATGCACATTGTGACAGCAAAACCTAATACACCCGGGATTAGCTTGGCAGCAACAAGCATCCACTGACATCTTGACTGGAAGGGTCCAGCTGCTGTTGGTCACAATCCTTCTTCCACCTCTGTCCATAGCAGTGACAATGCTGAGATGGATTTTGGCCAAACAGATCATGAGTTCTCCCACAAACCTGTTAGCAATGGCAGTTTGATGCTCCTCTCTTCCAGAAAAGGCCGAGTGTTCGGCTGCTGCCTGCCCAGCTGTCATGTGTTTAGAGACCAGTTCTGAAACCAGAGAGCATTAATGAGAGTCTGGGCGAGATGGGTGCAGTTGTCCTCTCTTCTGATAGGGATCTCCCTGGGGTTTCTTTAATGGCTGTCAGATATTTCTGCATTCCTACGTGGAGCAATTACACATCCCATGTAATTTGCTCACTGATTGAGGAGTTCTTCCTCAAGATATGACACTTGTTCACGTTCCACAACACTTGGTATTCTCTTCCTGTTTCAGTTTGTCTTCTGATCAGCAGAATGAGCTCAGGAAGGCCCCTTCCTTCTAAACTGCTCCTCTCCAACATCACAGTCCCTTCAGTGGAGGACTCTGCGCTTCCTGGGGGTATCTCAAGCACTCCAGTCCCCTTTGCAGGTCATGCAGCATCACCAGTGCCAGGCACTTTGCAGAGTTGATGCCTCCATGGGACCCAAAGGTTCACTGACAGCACAGCTTGGCCGTGTCCCATTGACAGCTTGTCTTTTAAGTGTCCGTATCTTGACCAGGGACAATGACAGGTCAGGTTGGGATGGACTTTGGGAGCCCACTCACACTGGACTGATGGAAGGCTTTTCTCCAGATAGACATGGGTGTCCATCATAGGGACCAGGTCCCTGTCCATGGTCCCCAGGGAGCTGAGCAGTGGCGTGGAGGGCAAGGTGAGTAGATTCTCCTGGACAAAGTGCTGAAGCAGACTGGCCAATGCCTGTCCCTCAGAGCAAGTGGACACGGAGACACCTCTGCCATTCATTTTCCATGGCATTGGTCTGCTTCAGAGATGTATAGAGAGGAAGAGGCTGCTGCTGCAGAACTGATACATTATGCTGGATTGCCCCAGAGCTTCAGGCTTCATCTCAACCCTCAGACAGAGACGTGACATGTGTCAGGGTCCAGATTTCTGTGGCCTTGCTGAGCTCAAGGCTCGTAATTTCCAACAGCAGCTGATGGGAGCAATTATCTAGCTGGGCTTCTCATCCCTCATGTGGAATTTGCAAGCTTTGCACACTGATATGTCAAGAACTCCAGGATGGGGGACAGCGTTAATTAGTGATGTCCTGCATGGTCCATGGAGGCCAGCAGAGCCTGGCCAAGTCCCACTGGAGATGAGCAGGGCCCCACAATCTGATAGCGTGGCTTGTGCTTGAGGAAAGGACCTGCATGGAGCAGCAGATTTTTCCTCTAGATTGCTGGGTAGCAAGGCGGAAACAAGCCACAGCGCTGGTTTGGCACCTCCCAACGCTTGGGAGCATTTGCTCCTCCTTTGGCAGCTTGCTCAGTGCCCCCCACCCCTCTGCCGTGTATATAAGGCCCCTCAGAGCCCTGCCACTACACATCCACTCCAGCCAGGCAGACAGCAAGCAGCTCCTCCAGCTCCAGCACCTCCGTCTTGGTGAGAGTCAACCAGAAGGCCTTCAGCATGGGTAAGGAATGCTCTGCAGCCTCCCTAGAACTGTTTCCAGGGACCCCTCTGTGCTTTGAAAATCCATTTCCATTTGGCTCTGGGATCTATGATACAGCTACAAGAGAAGCCGGAGTTTTCCTTGCTAGTGCTTCAATGCTGACATGATTCTCCATGTCAGTTCTCTCTCCATCGCTGCTGATGAACCCGGGACAAGTGTGAGATGCAGAGGGGAATGGAGAAGAGCTCTAATGTGTGATACCCCATGGTCATGGTTTAATGGGCATGGAAGTGATGGGTCAGAGGTTGGACTTAATGGTCTCAGTGGTCTTTTCCAGTCTTAATGATTCCATGGTGCCCAGTGGCACCTGGGGGAGGATTCCTCTCCTGTACCTGAGATCTGTTGGGGCCACCACAAATGGAGAGGCTGGTCGTGGAGTCCTTGAAGGGAGCCAGGGTGGGAGAAGTCCACTGAAAGGAACAGAGTCTTCTGAATAGGCACCACCGAAGGATATGGATGTTTCCCAATTTTGTTCTTTTCTTTTTCTCACTTCAGACAGATGCAGAGTTCAGTGCTACCAGTACCCCAGCTGCCCAGATGTGGTGCAATCCAGGTCCCATCAGGCATGTCCTGAAGGTAGGTGTTTGTGAAAGAGCTCTGTCTTAGCTTCAGGATGGACAATGATCAAGCCTGTGTCTTTCAGAGACCAACATTAATTAACTACATATACCGAAACCTTTCCTGAAAGGAGAATACTGCAGCTATACAGTGATCCACTTGTGTTGTTTTTTACCTCTGTTCCAGTCACGGCAGCAGAAAATTAAGCTTAGAATCACAGAATCGTAGAATTTTTTTAGTTGGAAGGACCTTCAAAGGTCATCTTATCCCAACCTGTAATGAACGTGGATACCCACAGCTCCACTGGTTACTCTGAGTCATGTCCCACCTGATTTTGGTATCTCCAGGGAGGGGGCACCACCACCTCTCCAAGCAACCTGTTCCTTGTTTGTCCTGGGAATCTCCTGAAGCTTTTATTTGCCTTTATTGTTATTTCATAGCATGTTCTAACACTAGTGTTCCACAAACCTAGCTCCTAAGGAAGAGCTTGCATACGTGACATGTACTTACCGAGAAACTTGCATCAACCAACCTGACACCCTGGCCACCATCGATCTCAACCCCAGATCTCCGCATTACTGCCAGGTACCTGTGCCCCAGACTCTTTTCTTGGCCTGATGGTCACTGCTGGCTCTGTCCTTCCGGATCCACGGCATTTCCGCCATTGTTCTGTCCCCTGTGTGTCTGTCTCGTGCTGAACCATCCCCATCTCTGTGCACACAGCAGCTGTGACTCACTTCATATCTCACTTCCAGCACATCCTGGTGATATTAAGTGAGGCTTTGAGTAGAATATCCTGTCAGTGGCTCTTCATCAGGAAAGATGGCCACCAGTGACCCACGTGGTTTGGGGTTCTCAGCACTTCTGCAGGTTTCAGCATGTTTCTGGTGCACTGCAGTTTCAGAGATGTTCTGTTATGCACTGCCCCAACCTGTCTGCTGACATCCCAATGGGAAATCAGTGCCTACCTGTCTCTGATGGCTGCTATGGCAGATTGACCACATCTATTGCACTACTATGAAACGATTCCTTACTTTAAAGCTTTGACCTTTCCAATTCCATGATGCTGATTGCATGAAGGTACTTTTTTCTGCCCATCTCCCCGACTAAACCCTGCCTCTACCTTTGGCTACCCAGGTGATCCACCGTCTGCCCATGCCCAACCTCAAAGACGAGCTGCATTGTTCAGGGTGGAGTGCTGGCAAAGTCTGCTTTGACAATATCACAACGAAAAAGAACAAGCTGATCCTCCCCTGTTTGATTTCTTCCCGTATTTACGTGGTGGATGTGGGCACGCAGTGCCGGGCTCCCACAGTATGTAAGGTATATCTGGGGTTGTTTCAAATGGGTTGTGAGTTGGTTCTTCTGGAGTAACAAAGATGGAGAAGGTCCTCTCTTCTTCTCCTACCCCTCTCCATTTTACAGAGCTGGGACAAGTTTCCCTCTCAGCTCTCTCTATCAGACCAAAGAAGACTCCCATCATCACTTTACTCCCTGTTGCATTCAGGGAGTGTCCAGTAACTGGAGATCATATCACACACCCCATACCAATACCCCTCATAGTGAGGTGGACAAACAAGCTCTTACCCATTGGATAGTGCTCCATCAATGTGGCCCATGTATAGGAGAGCTCAGTGGCCTCTCCACTCCTTTCCAAGGGTCTGGTGTATTCAGAAGCCTCAGATGGTAAAAGGCTCTGCCTTTTTCACTCCAAAAAGTAGAAATGAGCTGATCAGGCAGAGGTTTATAACTGAGTCTCCTTGTTTTTCAGATGATTGAGCCAGTGGACGTCTTCTGGAAGTGCAACAAGGGCCACCTTAGTGTAGTTCACAGTCTGCCCAATGGTGACATTCTGATCGCCAACATGGGGGATGCAGCTGGCCATGGAAAAGGTACTTTTTCTCCTGATCATTCCAATAACGTGATTACTCTTACAAAATTAAGAGGCATACAAACTACAGAATTCCAGAGTTTCAAACAACAAATGTGAGTTAACTGTTGAGAACTTCAAGTATTTCATTGCAGCTATGAGCCCCATAGTCACCCACAAGCATGCCATGCAGCATGGGGAAATGAAGACAAGTGCAGAGGAATAGCTGCCCTCTGCAGATTAAGGCAGTCGGATGTTCAGGCAATAGGTTCATCCACACCTGTTTGAGAAAGGGGAGATGGGGAGAGAGACGACGTAGTTAATTTGGTCACTGTGTACACACTAAAGCAAAGAATTGTGATCTGAAGCTGGGACAAATTATTGGACCTGAAAATTCTTCATAGAACAGATGGAAAGCTGTACTGCAAATGGTCTTGTGTAAAACAAGACAATGTAGAGTCTGTGTAGCTGAGTATCTCAGGTATGTAGAGTCTGTGTAGCTGAGTATCTCAGGTATCAAGAGGAACCAAGTCTTTGGAGTCACAGAAATACACCATAGATACACAGCATTTAGAACTGATCTGTTGTGTTTCCCTCTGGGGCCACAGGTGGATTTATTGTGCTGGATGGAGAGACCTTTGAGCTGAAGGGCAACTGGGAACACGAGTGCGAGATCCCACCAACAGGCTATGACTTCTGGTACCAGCCACGCCACAACGTTCTCATTAGCACCGCCGGGATGGTCCCAAGGATTGCGGGACGAGGATTTAACCCAGATGACCTGAAGAAAGGTGAGGGAACGGGGTTGAAGGCGCTGGGCCACAGCTCAGCAGGCTCATGGGAGGATGCAGACATTCTCACTGTATGGGTGGGAGCTGCAGAGAGGGGACAGGCAGAGCATGTGTATGCATCAACCATCTCCAGGTCTGCCCTCCCCTCATGACTCACATCTCTTCCACCTCAGGGGTCTTCGGGCGCCGCCTGAATGTGTGGAATCTGTCCTGCCGGACCCTCACGCAGTGCTTCGACCTGGGGGAGGACTCGTTGCCCCTGAGCGTTAAGTTCCTCCACAACCCCGATGCTGCCGAGGGCTACGTCAGCTGTGCCCTCAGCGGCATCATCTACCGCTTCTACAAGTGCGAGGCAAGTGCTGGGCCTGCAGCCCTGGAGCCACAGCTCTGGGACCACCTGAGAGTCCCCTGATGGAGGGCTGGCAGCTGAGAGCAAGGAATGCCAACCTTGCTGTTGGTGTCAGCAATGTGTTTCTTGGGCAGAGAGACAGCTGGGCAGTGGAGGAGGCCATCAAGATACCAGCCAAGGACGTGTCGGGATGGATTCTGCCCAAGATGCCAGGTGAGCCCTCCGTGCTGCTCCCCATTTCCTCCCGGCGCACTGAGCCGTGAACGATGCCTTCTGGGGATGCTGCCTCACCCACAGATCTTTCTTCTCTACCCTGCCAGCCTTCCCCACCGACCTGGTCATCTCCCTGGACGACAAGTACCTGTACGTCAGCAACTGGCTGCACGGGGACATCCGCCAGTACGAGATCTCCAGGACCTGCAAGCCCCGGCTGGTGGGACAGGTGAGGCAGGGCCAGGAGGCTGCACTCCTGGTTCCGTGGCTGTGGGTGGTTGTGGTTAGGTCAGGTGTTACACATCCCCTTGCCTTGCCTGCAGGTGTTTGTGGGAGGCAGCATCCTGCGAGGCGGGCCTGTGACGGTGTGCAGAGATGAAGAGCTGAAGTGCCAGCCAGAGCCCTTGGTGATCAAGGTGAGCGCTGCAGGCTCTGCCCCACGGCGTCCTCTGCACTTGGGCTCTGCTCTGCTCTCCGTTTTGCTGCTCCTGCTTTTGCTCATCTGCTGAAAGGAAGGAGCCAGCAATGTCACTGCTCTCTGTTGTGCCTCCAGTGCAAGAGGGTGTACGGCGGCCCTGCTAAGATCCAGCTCAGTGTGGATGGCAAGAGGCTGTACATCACCAACTCCTTCTACAGCACCTGGGACAAGCAGTTCTACCCGGACGTGGTCAAGTAAGGAACCTCTTTGGGGAAAAAGGGTCCCTTTGGGGTACCCTCGTGGGTGGGAATGGGAAAGGACACACAGCGCTGCTCTTGTCTGCAATGCTGCTCCATCGCCCCTTGCAGGGAAGGGTCTGCCATGCTGCTGATCGATGTGGACACGGAGAAGGGAGGCCTGACAGTGAACAAGAACTTCCTGGTGGATTTTGGAAAGGAACCCAACGGGCCTTGCCTTGCCCACGACATCCGCTTCCCTTGCGGAGATTCCACCTCCGACATCTCAGCCTAGGCGCCATGGGACGGCTCCCTTCTTCTCTCTGGTCTGTAGAGCAGCCATTAAACAGAGCGTAGGGTGATTGGGTTGGGGGTCCCATTCCTTGCTGGAATCTACATTTCTTCAGCCAGTTTCTATGCACACAAGTCCCTGGCTGTGCTTCCCAGTGCACAGCTCAGATCCTTGCTCAGACTCAGAGCTGTGCACAACACACAGCTCCTTTCAGTCAGTATTTGCATCCTCGCCGTGCCATACAGAGCCAGCTGGAGGCTGCTGAGCTCTCTGTTACGATTCAGAGTTTGCTCACACTAGCTGATGAAGGCCACAGAAGTTGAAGTGCCCACGTTGTCCGAGTTGCTGCTTTTCAGCCATGTCTGTTGCTGGGTGCTCCTTCCTGGCACAGGGGCACATGGAAGTCCCTGGCACATGCCAGTGCCTGGGCCAGGAGGTGTTGTATCGCTGAAGGAGTGTGAAGTGCTTCAATCAGAAAGGGATGCCTGATTCCTGATGCTGGCTTTCGTGTGTTCTGCTTCAAACATAAATAAAGCTCTTCTTTGCATCACCTCAGTCTTCATGTCTTAATTCATGGAAGCCCTTTCTGTTTCAGAGCAAAGCATGTTGGCAGTCCCTTTTCTGCCTCAACCAGGAGAAATTTCCCTATGGAATGTGTAGCGCTGTTATCACCCAAAGCAATGTCCTGGATTTCCTAGGGTTTACTTTAGAAAGGATTGAAGGAACACACATAGTTATTCCAATGGAGTCACGTCTGTTATGTGCCTGGTTGGGTTTTCACTTGCATTACTCTGTACTCCCTCTTGGTTTTGACAAAAACGAGCTCAGCCCCTTTCAACTTCAGAATAGAATTCTCTCTTTCACTCCAAGAAATGAGCTTGGAGTTTCTCTACACAGAGAGATGTGGTTACAAGAGCTGTAGACCATCCCCTGCTTCCCATGCGCTTTGTGGAGCCTTACCTGCTGATGCCAAATCCCTACCTTGCAATGCAAGCCTTCCTGTTGTTCAGGACAGCAACCACTGCCCCAGGGATGCTCTGCAGAAGCTCTTCTGCACACCCACCCATGTTCCCATTAATTCCATTTGCCTCCAGTCTCTACAAAGGCACAACTTGCAGCCATAATTAGTTTGGAGCCTGCAAGAATTAAAGAGTATAAAGAGTTCTAATTTTTAGCCTTTCATGTTCTTAGAAGATCTTGACTTCATTGACTTCCCTCACACTTCCCATAGTTAAAGTTATTGCACCCTTAATGGTCCTGGGAGGAAAGTAAGCCACCAAAATGAGGTGTGCAGGAGTTCTGGAAGTTCTGGCTGCTTGGTTTATTTGTCCCAGAGCAGAGGAGCTGAGGGTAGGTGGCATGGTGGCACGGGGTTCCTTATGGTACCATATCTCCTCATGCCCTACAGCTCCTCATGTGCAACAGCCCCTCATGGCCCTACAGCTCTCGTCATGGTTTCAAGCACCCAATGCAATCAGTTGAGCCCCAGCAGGTGGAGGTGGGATTTTTTGATGCCAATTTTTTGGTGGAAATGAGTTTTGTATCCAAGTTCCACCCCTGGGATGGGTGCAGATAGCAGGACAAGAACCCGCAGGTGAATCTGTGCTCAAGGTAGCAGCAGACGTTGGATGTGCCACAAGGAAACCAGCTGCATTGCTTCTCCCATCCGCCATCACATGGCAAGCACTCACCCTGCAATTATAGGAAACCCAGTCCTCACTTTTAATTTTCACTTGGTGATTAATATCTGCAACCTCATTAAGTTATTTCTGTGGTCAGGAGCGTCAGCTCTCACCCACACCTCACTGGGGGCACTGCATGGGGAAGCTCCTGACAGCACTTCCAGGATGAGCCCACAGGAGTGGGGCTGCCCCATTTCTCCCTGTGCCCCAAATCCCCATTGGGTTCTCAGTGTGAGCACTGTGGAGTTCAGCCATCACCATTTGCCCTCCATCCGTGGGAGGAGAGGAGTTCTGAAATACCTCCCCACACATTTCCAGCTCTGCCCCGGTGCCTCCCACACCCTGGGGCGTGGGGATCCTCCCTCAGTGTCCTTTTCACACCAGCCCTCTCTCTATTGCTCTCCCTATATATTGGAGCCCCGCAGAGACGCATCTCCTCACCGACGTGTTCCAGGCAGCAGCATGCAGAGAGATTCATCTCCTTCCATTGCCCACCAGAAGATGACATCCAGCACAGCCTCCAGCTCTGGTAAGTGACCTCTCCATGTATGCAGGGCTGCTTTGCAGTCCTCCAAATCTCCTCCTGGATGTTCTGCTCCTGGACACCCTGAAAGCTTTTCACACGTGGGGATGAGCATGGTGTTTTCTCAGCCTAGAGAGGGTTCCTTTTCTCCTCTGCCAGGTAGCGTTTAGGCATACCGATAATTAAAAGAGTTCTGACTGCTTTTCATCCGCTTATTCCCACTTTTGTAACACACAGTGCCATGCCTTGGCAGGGAGCCCTCAATGCAAAGTTTGGGTTTGGTGGGGTATTTTCTGCAGGGGAAGGGAAAAGGGGTGGCTCCACGATGCTCTGGGTAAGGAGCAGAGGCTCCATGCCCTGTGCTGCCCACAGAACATGATGTCCTCAAGGAGAAAACCTTCAAAAGCAAACAAGAAACTGAGTCAGCAAAGCTGAGTTGTGAAGTTTGATGTAGGTTTTCTCCCTCTTCCTCAGGCTTGACATCATAAACGGGGAAGAAAAAAAACAAAGGATCACAGAATCCTTTGAGTTGGAAGGGGCTTTTAAAGGCCATCTGGTCTCACCCTGCTGTGATGAACAGGGACAAGGTCCCGTCCACCCAAACCTCTTCTATGGTTCTAAGGATGATCTGTAAGGACCCTTCCAATCCAATCATTCCATGGTTGACCTTTAAGGACCCTTCCAACCCAACCAAACCATGGTTCCATGGATGATCATTAAGGTCACAGAATCGTTTGAGTTGGAAGGTACCTTTAAAGGCTGGACAGTCCAATCTCCCACAGTGAACAGGGACACCCACAGCTCCAACAGGTGCTCAGCACCCGGTCCACCTGATCTTTAATGCCTCTTGGAGGGATCCTTTTGGAGGTGGTGGGTCTGGGGACTTCTTTGGGTGCATGTAGGCATCCTGGTTTGCTCTGGACACCCATCCTCATCTTTAGAGATCTTATTAGTGGGTGCTGGAGGGCCATCACCTTCCTAGCCTGGGGCTGATGTGGTCCCACTGCCACAGGGGATTCTCTCAGATCACAGTGGCTACAATGAGGCATTCAGCCTTTGCCAAAAGGGCTTTCAAATCTCTCCCTGCCATCTCCTTTCCATTCCTTCTTGTTCCCAATGCAGCTCAGTGTGGATCATGCGGTCCTGGCTACGCCTCTCCCCTGGACGCAATGAAAGGTGAGTGCACTGCGTGGGACTTTGGGGACCAGCCCTGTGCTGGCTGTTGGTGAAGATGAGAGCAATGCTTTCAAGAAGATAAATGAGCTCCGTCCACGGAGGAGGCTCCCAGTAGGTGTCAGGGAAGCATTTGTCCGGGGCCAAGCCTCACTTGCATCATGGTGTCAGAACTTTACAGAGTTCAGAATAGCTTGCAATGGGTCACAACCTGCACAAAGCTACCCGATGCTTCGCAGGGCAGAACCAAATGAGTTTCCCAGAGGGAACGGTGCTGCTGCAGCCCCACAACCTGGATCTGACCCACTCAGATCTGCAGGGAGTGGAGAAGGCTGGGGGCGAATTCCGGCTTTTCCAGATGCCCTCCAGAACACGACGTCATGCTCTGCTCCTGGTGCCTGCCCAGAACCTCCCGCAGTAAAATCCACCCTCCCAGGCTGTTTGCTTGGGCAATTTGCCTGGAAATCCTTCTGGCTGCACTGCCAGAAATCTGTGCTCTCATGTGAAGAGCTCAAGGATAGCATCACCTGCTGCAGCCCCTCCCTTAATCCTCTTCCCCAGCGCTTCGCAAGCACAGCTCTAAAACCTCAGTCCTGGAGTTTGGTGCTGCTCCGTGACTCCCATCCCTGAAATATCTTTCAGCAAAGCAAACAACAGTGAAAGACTGAGTATTTAAAGACCGATAAGGGGCTGATAAAGGCACGGCGTTGAAAAGGTAGCAGCTATTGCTGCTTTGGATCAGCCCCAGGTTCTCAGGTCACCTCCCCCTGTTTTTCACCTCTTCCTCCTCCTCAGCATTTCTCAGACCAGTTCCTCCCCTTCGCTTTGCTTTGCTTTGTCAGCACTTTTTGACACGGGGTACCACCCCTTCAGGGTGAGGAGGTGGTGGGGATGGGTTGCTGTGGGTCCCCAGATGCAGTCACCATGCTCTGTTCGGGAACCAGAACCCGGCAGGGCTGTCACTGTTCAGCAAGATCTTTGTGCCATTGGCTTCAGCCTGGCGAGAGTTCCACCTTTCCACTTCTCATGTATTTTCAAGGCTTGATGGAAATCGTAGAACACCTTGAGCTGGAAGGGATCCCATAGAATATCCCAAGTTGGAAGGCACCCAAGTTGGAAGGATCATCGAGTCCAACTCCTGGCTCCACACAGCACCACCCAAAAATCAGATCCTATGTCTGAGAACGCAGCATGCTTTGGTTCATGAGACTGGTGGGGTGACCCAGGGCCATGGCAATCCATAGGGAGGATACCCCAAACCCAATGAGCCCAACTCCCCCAGGGCAGCCCCAGGGATGTGGGAATCCGGCTGTTCCTGCTGATGCTGATGCAACCAATGTTTCCATCTTGAAAGGTCCGCGGGAGGAGATTATATACGTGCCCTGCATCTACAGGAACACCGGCAGGGGCAAACCCGACTTTCTGGCCACTGTGGATGTTGACCCCAAATCTCCACACTACAGCCAGGTACCAAACACTTCACCTCAATGCTGAATGGGTGGCAGTGACCAACCCTCCAGGTGTGAGTGGGACTGGGGCTTCACAGGTGATCCACCGCCTGCCCATGCCCAACCTGGGGGATGAGCTGCACCACTCAGGCTGGAACACCTGCAGCAGCTGCTTTGGGGACACCACCAAGAAGAGGAACCGCCTGATCCTCCCCAGCCTGATCTCCTCCCGCATCTACGTGGTGGATGTGGGAACCGACCCGCGAGCTCCCAGGCTCTTCAAGGTACTTAGGAGGCGATGTTGGGACCACCAGCCCCGTGAGCCCAGTGAGTGCCACATAACCAGGAACAGCTCATGGAGGAGCTGCTGGTACTTGTGAAATCCTGCAGGTTGTCAATCCAGAGGACGTCTTCTGGCAGTGTGACCTGGGCTACCCGCACACCTCCCACTGCCTGGGCAGTGGTGAGGTGATGATCAGCACGCTGGGAGACCCGGCCGGCAATGGGAAAGGTAGGGGGCTGGGCGAGGGGTCCCACATCCAGCACTATCCCAAGATCTCTGCAACACCTCACTCCATACTTTGTTGTCTTAGAACACACGGTTCGCCCAGGTGGTTTCCTCACCACCAAGACATGTTTGGTTTTGCTCCAGGTGGCTTTATTCTGTTGGATGGAGAGACCTTCGACGTCAAGGGGAACTGGGAGAAGGGTGACAAGAACCCGCCGATGGGTTACGACTTCTGGTACCAACCGCGCCACAACGTCCTGATCAGCACAGAGTGGGGAATCCCAAAGTGCCTGGGATATGGGTTTAACCCAAACGACCTGAAGAAAGGTGAGGAAATTGTTTTTGAAGTACTCCAGGAGAGGTGCTGAGCAGCACTGCCATGAGGCCAAATCTCAGCCCTCTTCTGCCAATTCAGTAGACATGGAGCAAACTGAGACAGCCTGCTTGTTGTCTTGCACATGAATTCGCAGAGCTCACTTAGGTTTAAAACACAGGCAACACAGGTTGGATTTCACCAGTAGGGATGAGGGATGAACCCCACATCAGCCCAACATCCCTAGAGGTGTCCCTGCCCTTCAGGCCTTCTCCTAAAGAGGTTCTTCCCTGGTGGGACCCCAGTGCAAGTGATGTGGATGTGGCTCTTCAGCCCATGGTTTAGTTGGAGTGGAGGTAGCAGGTTGACCACCATGTCAAAACCATCAAGTCCACCACGGGCTGATGTTCTTGGAGGTCTTTGCCCACCTTAATGATTCTATGAATGGGGACGGGGCGGCCGCTGCACTTTGTGATCTTGGAGGCTTTTCCCAACCTTAGCAACTCCATGATTCTGTCATCTACGCTGGGGACCACTGGGGCTCATCTGGGCCCATGGCACATCTGCGGTGGCCCCGTTCCCCATAGCATCCCCTATGAACCCCCTGCCCCCTCCCAGGGCGCTACGGCCGTCGCCTCAATGTCTGGGACTGGACGACCCACACCTACGTGCAGGCCATCGACGTGGGGGAGGACGCGGCACCACTGGAGATTCGCTTCCTGCACAACCCCGATGCAGCCGAGGGCTTCGTGGGCTGCACCATCAGCAGCGCCATCCATCGCTTCTACAAGACAGAGGTACGTGTTGGGAGGGTGCTGCCCCACACTGGGACGCCATCCGGGATGCAGCCACAGGACCTGTTCTGACCAGCAGTGCTTTATGTTGGGATGATGGGATTTGGAGGATTAAAACCTTTGTTGTGGATTTATACAGCGCGAGCAATGTTCTCAGTGTTTATAGTGAGTTCAACAACAAACCTGGTATGGAGAACCTCTT
Source organism: Excalfactoria chinensis (assembly GCF_039878825.1). Classification (NCBI taxonomy): domain Eukaryota; kingdom Metazoa; phylum Chordata; class Aves; order Galliformes; family Phasianidae; genus Excalfactoria; species Excalfactoria chinensis. The sequence continues at coordinate 243,391 of NC_092856.1, forward strand.
TGATCAAACCAGTTAATCCAGTTGGAAAGCCAAACAGGTCCCTAGCCCCATAGCCCTGCCTCAGGTCCCAGCTCCTCAGGTCCCAGCCCTATAGAGCTAGACATGAGCTTTGCATCCTTATGTTGGATGTGCACGTGGTGTCCCCCACCTCGGGGTCTTCTCCTGCCCACTCTGAGCCCTGTGGGGCTGTTCTCTGTCCTGCAGCGTGGTGATTGGGCAGCTGAGAAGGTGATCCAGGTCCCCAGCAAGAAGGTGGAGGGCTGGCTGCTCCCAGATATGCCAAGTGAGTGTGTCCCCATGAGCCACTGTGTGCCCACTGCCCTCCATGCTGCTCGTGTGCAACTGTGCCATGCCATCCCCAAGGCTTCATCACCGACATCCTCATCTCGCTGGACGACAAGTTCCTCTACTTCAGTAACTGGTTACATGGGGATGTTCGCCAGTACGACATCTCTGACACCCGCAGGCCCAGGCTGGTGGGACAGGTGAGGCAGCAGCAGCTCTCCCCATTGCCTGGGGAGACCGTCCCCATGCCACCACGGTGTCACCTCTCTCTTGCAGGTCTTTGTGGGAGGCAGCATCTCCAAGGGAGGGCCCGTGGTTGTGCTCAAAGATGAGGAGCTGCAGTGCCAGCCGGAGCCCTTTGTCATCCAGGTGAGCTCCACTTTGCTCTTCCCACCTCCACCTTGAGCCTCCAACTATGTGGGGCTGTGGTGGTAAGGATGGGGAGCACCCAATTCCTGCGTGCACTGCGTTCAATGAGATGACATCATGGCTGGGTGGCAAGGCTGTTCCATATGGAACAACAGCACGGTTGTGCGGCAAGGACCCCCTTGCTTCTGCTCCACCATTTCCCATGGCCAAGTGGAGAGGTTCTGGTGGTTCTCCACCGCATCCCAAGGGAAGACACCGCAGTTGGGTGGCACGGTTCTTTACCACGACCCATGGGATGACACCACGGCCTCGTGGTGAGGTCCTGGTTATTCCCCACCATGTCCTATGGGACAATACCACAGTTGGGCAGGGAGGACGCCCTGGTTCTGCTCCACCATCTGCTGCTCACCGCATGTCCCCTCCACCTCCTGCAGGGCAAGAAGGTGGCTGGGGGCCCTCAGATGATCCAGCTCAGCCTGGATGGGAAGCGGCTCTACGTCACCACGTCGCTGTACAGCGCCTGGGACCGGCAGTTCTACCCCGACCTCATCAGGTGGGCATCCGACTGCGGCGCTCATTGCCATATTAGGGGCTGAGCCTCCTAACACCCCCTTACCCCCAATGCCCCTCGCAGGGACGGCTCCGTCATGCTGCAGATCAACGTGGACACGGAGAAGGGCGGTCTGAGCGTCAACCACAACTTCCTGGTGGATTTTGGGAAGGAGCCAGGAGGGCCCTGCATGGCACATGAGATGCGCTACCCCGGCGGGGACTGCACCTCCGACATCTGGGTTTAGGGCCGTTTAGGGCCGCCTGCAGCCACCTCCCATTGCTGGGTGCTGCCCCACACCAGTGCTGAGGGCACAGCGGGATGATGAAGCTGGAGGTTCTCTGCTGTGCCCACCTGAAGCTTCCAGTGCCCCACACAGTGTATCCCATACCCTACATCTCACAGCCCACATCCCCTATCTCGCATCTTGCACCCTACACCCTGCATCCCATATCCCACACCCCACATCTCTCACCCTGCACCCCGCACCTCTCACCCACATCCTACATCCCGTGTCTTACATCCCCTATCTTGCATCTTGCACCCCATATCCCACATCCTTCACCCCACACCTGCATCCCAGCCCACCTTGCAGCTCTCAGGTCCCCCCTTGCCAACAGATTAGGGGGGGAATGCAGCTGTGGGCCCCACAATAAAGCAGAGTCCTCTGCAACCCCACTCCCTCATCTCTGCCTTTTTCTTCACCTCTGTTTGTACCCCAAAAGCTGAGCCCTGTTGGTGTGCATGCACATACTGCCGGCTTAGCCTGCATGCCTGGTGCACACACATTGCACACACACACACACACACTACACGCTGCACACACTGCTGTACACACATTGCTGTGCACACACTGCTGTACACACAGTGCTGTGCACACACATTGCTGTGCACACACATTGCTGTGCACACATTGCTATACACACACTGCACGCACTGCACACCTACTGCACGCACACTGCACGCACACCCCTCTTTTACCCTCACGTCCCCTCCCTCGACTCCACCAATCAGGAGCTGTTGCTAGGCAGACTTCATCTCGAGCGCCGCCACTCAACCACGCAGCCCCACTTGTATCCGGGTAGGACAGCTGAGAGTATCCAATCACGTTAAAGCACGGCGCAGTATCCGGGCAGGTCTGAGGGGCAGCAGCCAATCAGAAAAAAGCTTCTGGCGGCCCCGCGGAGGGGTGCAGCACTTTCGGTTCCCGGTGCGCGTGGGGCGGCGGCGGCACGAGGAGGAGGGGGACGGGACGGGACGGGACGGGACGGGACGGGACGGGACGGGACGGGACGGGACGGGACGGGTCGGGTCGGGACGGGACGGTACCGGGCGGGACGGGGCAGAGCGGAGCCCGCAGGTGGGTGCGGGCGGGGGGGCGCGGCGCTGTCACCGGTAGAGTCCGCGCTGCCGGGTCCGGGGGGTCCCTGCCGTCCCCATCCCCTGCTGTCCCCCGTTCCCGTGTCCCCACCCGCTGTCCCGTGGTGTCTCCCATCCTCCCCGTCCTTTACAGCCCGGTTTCCCATTCCCTGGGATGTTCCCTCCGCCCCCCCGTTCCGTGCCGGGCTGCGCTCCCCTCTGCCCCTCCCGCGTCCCATCTCCCTTCTTTCTGCTGGTGACACATCTCCGGGTGGGGACACGGGGACCGAGGGCAGATCCAGCCCTGTGGTACCCACTGGGGGGATGTGGGCGCTGAGTGGGTCCCCTCCCCATTCTGAGGCTGAGTTTCTGCTTCCCTCCCCCTTCCCAAGACCCCAATGCCATGGCCGATGAAGAGCTGAGCCCCCAGGCCACCAAGAAGGGCACTTTGTCACCCGGCGGGTCCCGGAGCGGCGCAGCAGAACCGGGCACGTTGCTGCAGAAACTGCGGGGCAACATCTCGTAAGGCTGCAATGCAAACCCCCCCCCCCCCCGACAACATGAGCCAACGCAAAAGGGGTCTGATCTCATAGGGGTGATGAGTTTGTAACCCCCTGGATGGAAGGGAGGAGGGTCGGTGCCTCTTTTGGGGGTGGGAACGTTGGTGCCGAGCTCCTTATGTGGGCAGGGGGTCGTCAGAGTGAGGCCATCCCGTGACCTGATGCCTTCTCCTTGTCTCTTCTGTCCCTTCCATCTGTCCCCTGCAGCAAAACAGTGCAGAACAAAGTCGACGCCATCCTGGTGAGTGCCTCTGTGGGGTGGGGGAGCGCCGCGTGCCCACCCCTCCATGATCCAAACCCTTCTTCCAACCAAGCACCAGGACCCCATTTCCCCAATCCCATGTGCTATAGGGCGAGGAGCTGCTCAGCACCCATTCCTTCAGCCCCACATGGGGTGACCCCTGCTGTCCCCCCAGACCCCATTTACCCCCCGTGCAGGCTGTGCCTGTGCTCACAAACCTTTGGCTTCAAATGCTCCATGAATGCTGGCCCTATTTGGGATCCTTCATCTCTCTTTGTCTCCGGTCCTTCCTCCCCTCCACACGGACCCTTTACCCATAGCAAGATGTCCAGAAGTTCTCCGACAGCGACAAGCTCTACCTCTACCTCCAGCTGCCATCGGGGCCAAGCCTGGGAGACAGGAGGTGGGTGCTGGGGTGTCCGTCTCCCCGTGCCATCATCCCCATCCGCTCACTCCATACCATCATTCCCAGCAGCAGCCTGGACCTGAGCTCACTGAGCACAGCTGAGTACATGCATGCCTGCAATTGGATCCGGAACCACTTGGAGGAGCACACAGACACCTGCCTGCCCAAGCAAGACGTCTACGATGCCTACAGGTGAGCAGAACCCATGGAGCTTGGTTTGGGGGCAGTGGGGGCTTGGAGTTGGTTGGGAATGGCCATGCTTAATGCAGGTCATCTGTAATGCCTACAGGTGAGCGTGGTGGTGCCCCATGGAGCTCAGTTTGGGGTCAGCAGGCACTTGGGGTTGGTTGGGTATGGCCGTACCCAAGGAGGGCATCTACAGATCCTACAAGTGAGCACAGCGGTGCCCCACAGAGCTCTGTCTGGGGTCAGCAGGCACTTGGGGTGGGTTGGGAATGGCCATGCCCGACACCAGCTCTTGGAACACAGAATGGGAGCAGAGAGGAGGGCTCATCAGCTTTGACCTACCCTCCCCCCCCCAGGCAGTACTGCGATAATCTCTGCTGCCGCCCTCTGAGCGCCGCCAACTTTGGGAAGATCATCAGGGAGATCTTCCCCAACATCAAGGCCAGGAGGCTGGGAGGCCGCGGGCAATCCAAATATCCTTTGGTCACAATGGGGCCATAACGGCAGGCAGCGTTAGTGGCTCCTGAGTGGGGGTCTGGCTCCTGGTGCTGTGCGTGGGGTCAGTGCCCAGTCAGCCATCCCAGTTGTGTTTTGTCGTCCCTTAACCCCAACACACGTACTGCTACAGCGGCATCCGGAGGAAGACGGTGGTCAGCCTGCCACCACTGCCCAGCCTGGACCTCAAGGTGACGGAGACCGTAAGTCCTCCATGCTGGTGGGTGTTCTGCCTCTATGGGAAGCGCTCAGAGGAGTGGGGCAGAGGGATGCATTCCCATGGAGAGAGGAAGGGTTGAGCTCTCCATCCCCATACACCACTGACACTGGAGGTGTTGGCCCCATTGGTGATGTTGGTGTCCCATCAGCAGCACACGGAGCTGACAGACCTGGTGCAGTCCTACACCAGCGAGGTGATGGAGGCGGCCTGCGCCCTGACCTGCGACTGGGCCGAGAAGATCCTCAAACGTTCCTTCAACAACATCGTGGAGGTGGCACAGTTCCTCATCCAGCAGCACATCATCAGCTCTCGCTCAGCCCGCGCCGACCTCGTCATGGCCATGGTGGTCTCAGGTGGGCCAATGGAGGGATGGCCCCAAGGGATGTGGAGTTTGGTGGCCGTGGGGGTGACTTTGGGCACTGTCCCCACTCAATGGGGCTCATCCCCACCTCATGGCTCACTGCGTGTCCCCAGAGAGCACAGAGAAGGCTCATCGTGATGGCCGCTCTCCTCCACTGGCCAAGAGGAATGGCCTGGAGGCCTCAGAGGGCAGCGAGCAGAGCCTGGCACAGGTGAGGCCATGCGAGACACAATGTCCCCCATCCCCTGATGACCCCCATCCCCTGCTGTCCCCCATCCCCTGCTGACCCCCATCCCCTACTGTCCCCCTTCCCCTGTTGTCCCTATCTCTTGTCCCCTGTCCCTGTAGTCCTGTCCTCCTGGGGTCCCTGTCCCCATGTCTCTGCTTTCCTTGTGTCCCCTGTCCTCATGTCCCCCATCCCCTGCTGTCCCACCATGTCCCCATCTCACGCTGCATCCCACCCACAGACCAAGAAGGACGCTGTCCCCAAGGCCACCATCCCACCGCGTCCCGACAAGAAGAAGCCCCCGGAGCCACGCAGGCCACCAAGCAGCCCCCAGGTGAACGCGCTGATGGCCCGTTTGCCCCTTCTCCTCCCCCGTGTCCCCCCCGGCCCCACAGCCGTGTGCTCTTCCCCTCCAGTCCTGGCTCCCAAACTGACAGCCGCCCCACTGGGGGGCACCATGAAGGTGGCCGTCCCGCTGCCCCCCGGGCTCAACGTGCTGCTGCCTGGTGTGGCCGTGCCCGCAGCTGACAGCCCCCGTGGAGCAGCCCCCGATGGCCCCCCGAGCTCAGCCCAGCGCCCCGTGGCCACCAAGCGGTCCCCAGAGGTGGCCCACGAGGCTGGGGCCAAACGCAGGCGCGGGAGGCCGAGGAAAAGGACGGAGGAAGAGGAAGGAGGTGTGGGGTCACCGGGTCACACCAGGGATGTGGCTGAGGGGACAGAGCTGGGGGCTGAGTGCTCTGACAGCACACACGGAGGTGACAATGGGCACAGAGGTGGCAATGGGCACAGAGGTGGCAATGGGCACGGAGGTGACGGTGCCCAAGGATGTGACGGTGCCCAAGGAGGTGATATCACGGATGGCACGGCCATGGTGTCCCCAGCCCAAGTGAGTGTCATCCAGGACGGCCGTGGGCTGCAGGAGGAGGAGAAGGAGGCACTGAGCGTGGCACCAAGTGGCAGCGGGGTCACAGGAGGGGACAGTGGTGACGCTGAGCTGCGTGGGGATGGACACGGCGCCGGGATGGAGCCCACATCCAAACATGGCCCTGTGTTCCCAGGGGGGACATAAAGACCCACTGCTGGAAGTGGGGTGTCCTCATCACCGCGTGTCACTGTCACCTGCCATTAAACACTGAGTGCTGTGCCAATGCCCGGCTGCCTGTCCTTGTGTCACCAGGATGGGGGGGGGGAGGGTGATGTGGGGGGATGTCACCATCCATGGGATGGCGCTGGGTGTCACCTCACTGCCCCAGGGGTGTCACCATCCCCGGGGTCACCTCGTCCACACGGAGCCATTGGCCGTCTATGGGATGTCACCCACCCTGGGGTGGCACGGAGGGGGACACACACGGCTCGGATGGCAGCCCCGTGCCTCAGTTTCCCCTCCGGGTCCAACAACAACGAGCAAAGGGGCGATTTGAGCTGAAAAACAACGGATTTCCCTCAGGCCACGCCCCTTTATTTAGCCACGCCCATAATCGAACACGCCCACTCTTAGCCCCGCCCCCATCCTCTGACCACGCCTCCCCCTCCGGGCCGGCAGGGGGCGCTGTTTGCGGAGGCCCCGCCCCACCCCGCCCCGTCCCGTCCCGTCAGGCGGCGCCGCGGGCAGCCCGGGCGGCCGGGGCCTGCCCTCCCGCTGCCGCTCCGCCGCTGCCTTCCGCCTTCCGCCGGGCCCAGCGCCGCTTCTCCGACCCGAGAGGCTCCGGGTGTGGGGGGGGGGGGCGACGTGGGTCCCTTTATCCGGAGCACCGAGAGCGTTCGGCTCAGGATGAGCCGCCCCGGGAGCACCGCGAGGCCGCCCCGGAGCTCCGCACCGCCGGCCTGCCGCTCCGCAGCGCTGCAGGTGGGGCTGGGGGAACCGAGCTGGGGGTTGGGGTCACCGCGGGGTGGGAATGGGGAGCGCGGGGTGTGGGCGGCCCAGCCCGGGTCGGGGCTGTGAAGGTCCCTTGTGGGCTCTTTAAGGTCCCTTGTGGGCTCTTTAAGGTCCCTTGTGGGCTCTTTAAGGTCCCTTGTGGGCTCTTTAAGGTCCCTTGTGGGCTCTTTAAGGTCCCTTGTGGGCTCTTTAAGGTCCCTTCCGGCCCAGCCGTGCTGCGTTCTCCCTGTTCTGGGATCTTTAAGGACCTTTCCGAGCCAGCCGTGCTGCGATCCCGCACTCATGTGACCCTTAAAGCTTCCCAGGCTCAGCCCAGGAAGGGAATCCCCATTGCTGCTCATGCAGGGAGCTCCGGAGCTGCTCAAGAGGGGCTGTCAGTGTCCGTATGTGTGTATATGGATGTATGCGTGTATATGTCCATATATATGTATGTGGATGGATGTGTGTGTGTGTGTGTTTCCCATTCTCCTTGTCGGGATGTGGTGGGGATGGTGGCCTTGGGCTCCCTGCATCCCTTACAAGCACGTAGATTTCATGCTGGTTGCTGCCGGCTGTGCTGTGCTGTCCATTGGGGCCACTGCCAGTGGGATGGAGGTGTGGGCAGAAGCTGAAGGGAACCAGGGAGGGGATGATGAGGTGTCTGAGGTGCTTAAGGCCACGGATGGGGCCCTGAGCTGGGGGAGGCAGCCAGGACAGGGATTGGGGCTGAAGGGGCTGTAAGGGATCTTCCAACCCAACCGTTCTATCATCCTCTCGTCTTTATGGTCCCTTCCAACCCAACTGTGCTGTGATTGCATGGTTCTGTGATCTTTATGGTCCCTTCCATCCCAACCATATTGTGATCCCACTGTCCTGTGATCTTTAAGGACCCTTCCATCCCAACCATATTGTGATCCCACTGTTCTGTGATCTTTAGGGACCCTTCCAACCCAACCATATTGTGATCCCACTCTTTTGTGATCTTCAAGGACCCTTCCAACCCAACCATATTGTGATCCCACTCTTTTGTGATCTTTAAGGACCCTTTCAACCCAACCATATTGTGATCCCACTGTCCTGTGATCTTTAAGGGCCCTTCCATCCCAACCATATTGTGATCCCACTCTTCTGTGATCTTTAAGGACCCTTCCAACCCAACCATATTGTGATCCCACTCTTCTGTGATCTTTAAGGTTCCTTTCCAACCCATCCTATCTCTCCATACAAACAGATGTGTTGGCAGTGGGGTTGAACGTGTGGATCCCCCTCAGGTCCCTTCTCACCCCTGCAGTTCTGTGGTTAATGCTCAGGCCCAACGCAGCTGCAGCCACGGGGAGGAGGGGGCTCCCATAGTGGCCATGCTTATGGGGCTGTTCCTCAGGGCCAGGCTGTTATTTTTAATGCAGGGTGAGCCACGTGTGCTGTGCGAGGGCTGAATCCACTTCAGCTGCGTGTGAGCAGCGGTTGGCTGTGCGTCCACCCCGGTGTTGGGGCTCTGGGAAGGGGATTTCAGGCCTGAAAGAGGAAGCAGCCTCCCCCAGAGGGATCAGTTTGCTGTTGCTTTGGTGCAACGTGCCGCCGTGAGCTGAGCAGATCCCAGCGCCTCGTGCCTCAGTTTCCCCAGCCCTGCAGCTTGCTGGCACTGCAGGGAGCACAAAGCTGCTCCGTGCCTCTGTCCAAACCCTCCCCAAAGCACAGCGAGATGCAGAAGGCCATCAGCTCTGAGCAAAACAAAAAGTAACGCGGCATAATAGAGACCAGATGTCTCGGTGAGACTTCATCCCGCGCTCCTGGTGCTCTGCCAGGGCCAATATTTCTTATTCAAGTCAGGCAGGAGAGAGACTTGGCTTTCCTGTTGCAGGCACAGCTCTGTTCCAGAGGAGCTCCCTTTGCTTTTGTGGCTTCTCGAAGGAGCTGTGCTCGAATCTCTGTGCTGACACCGCTGCCTCGTCTGCTTCTGTGCTCATAGGAGCTTCCTTTTATTTTGTGTTTAATCACTGACTTCAGCACGGTTCCACCAGAGGGAAACTTGGCCTGCTGAGGCTGTGGGTGGAGGATGAGCCACAGAACTGGGCTCAGCCTGTTCTCCAGGCTGCGTCGTCGCTTTGTTGTGCAGAGCCGATGGGGCTTTTTCCTCCCTGGTGAGACCCATTTGGAACTGGGGTAGGGGGGGAGATCAGGGAGGGGATATGCAGCACATTGGAACACGTTGAGCAAACGGTGACGTGAGCCCCAGAAAAATGCAGAGAGGTGAATTCCCTCCGTGGGGGTTTTGGGACACGTGTCCATGGCGGAGCTGGGATGGCGCGGCTGGAAGGGGGGGCAAGGAGCAAACCCAAAGCACAGAGCAGTGATAGCAAAGCACCGAGGTAACCCTGCAGCCCTGGGGGTGGATTTGTTGCTTGTGTGCAGTTCTTTAATCCAAGTTTAAGCCACTCAGCAGTTGCAAATCTCTGCCCAGCTGTGCGTCTCCTTGGGTGCAAGGCTGCATGCCCGGCGCAGGAACAAACCTCGTGTTCCTTGGTTGATGTGGTGAAAGGATTTGGGAAGTGGGGCTCTGCTTGTAGTGACTGTGTCCTGAAATGTGGTCACTTGGAAATGGTGGAGAGAAGTGGTGTCGGTGAGCTTCATTGCTTTTAATCACATCCTGCCTTCTCTGTGAGCGCTGGGCAGGTTGAATGCCCGGCACTGCAGCACAAACAGTGCACAGGAGCAGCACGGGGATTCCTGCACGATGGGGCTGCCTGACTGTGCAAACAGTGCCAGCGCTGATAGTTTCACTCCATGTGTTGGGATGTGGCTGCCCATGTGCCCCTGGTCCCTCTCTGTGGGGTAGGAGCCCATCTGGGAGCACAGCGGTTGCTGTGCTGAGCTCTGGCCCCAAGGAGGGGTTGGTTTTGGTCACCCCAAGAGCACAGCTCTCCTGTGTCTCTTTCCTTCCCCACTCCGTCCTTCTCCAAAGGAGGTTTCTCAAACCCTGCCTGCGCTGTGCTGTAGGTTTTCCTTTTTGCCTGAGCTGTGCTTGTTTAAAAATCAGGTTGTTTGGGTTTTCACGGCCTCACCAAGAAGGAAAAACAACTTCCTTGTGCTTGCCGGGTCTTTAGGATCTAATGACCACAACTATTTGAAGCATGCAGGATTTGGACCGAAGGGAATGGCAGGCCCAGAGGAAAATGTCTTGTCGTGCTGCTGTGAAAGATGCCATTCATATCAACTCCGACTGCTGAACTTTGCTCGGGTTCCTTCACCCTGGCTGCTGTGCTTTGGGGACAGGAGGAGGAAGCTGGCACACAGGCCAGAACGGGGCTTTGCTCTTTGATGTTCAGAGCAGGTTTCCTTGCCAGGAGCTGAGCTGGTAGGTGCCAGTCTGTTGGTGGGGCTGGTGCTGTGTTGTCATTACCCTAACCATAACCCTGACCCATCATCATGGTGCCCTGTGAGCCCACAGTGTGAAGCATCGCCCGTGTTCCCAGTTCAGGCATTGGGTGATCACATGGGAAACATGCTGCAGGAGGGGAACCAAGGGGAGGATTCTCCCACTGCGTTGGGGTGAAGGAGCCAATGGGACAGCAGAGGGAATGGGGTTGGGACAGAGCCCTTGGGAACGGCCTCGCTGTGCTGGATCACTGCTGGGTCCCTGCAGCGCGTCCCTGTGCCGGCATCCAAACCCTCCTCCTCCTCAAGGGCTGATGCTGCTCAGCTGTAATCGCCTGCAGAAATAATCAGATAACACAAAGTCATTCCATTAGCAGGGAATTACCTCGTCGCATGAACCTCCTGGTGCAATTTCTGGGGCAGAATCGGTGCCGAGGGTCGCACAGAGGCAGCAAATAATTCATGGCACAGCTCCTCCAAAGGCCAGCATTTTCCCCACTGCTCTCAATGTGGCAAGCAGGATGGAACCATCATCCATCTGCTCGCAGTGCTCTGTGCTGCTGGGAGGCACCGTGCCCTCCTGCAGCCCGCGGGCTGTGGGGATGTTATTGCAGTGTTAGCAGACTGCTTCTCTTGGCAGTGCCATCATTCTGGCTGGTTATCCGCAGGGATGCCCCGCTGCTCTTCTTATCAAGATGGGAAACCAGGAAGTGCTCTCAGCCCTTCGTTTATCTCGCTTTTAAATCATCATTAAGCGCTAATCGTTGGTGAGGATGTGTCATCTTGGCATTAGCGCCTGGACTTTGAGAGCAGGGACCTTGCAGCAATAAAACCCTTCATTGCTGCTCTGGCAATGCGGGTTGGGGCACTTGGGAGCTTTTCCCTTTGGTGTTGATCCTGCTGGAAGCTGAAGGGCAGCAGTGGAGCAGGAGGAGTTGGTCAACCTCCAGCACTGCAAGGATTCCTTCACCACTGCCTGTCGAGCAACCTGGTTCTTCCTTTCCCCCTCTCTTTCTCTTCTGGGCTTGCTTGGGTTTTTTTTATTGTCATGGTGACAGATTTGGTGTCATGGCTCAGAGATGCTCAGAGCTCTCTCCAGCCTTCAGAACCCACTGACCACCTCCATGGTGGCACGTCCTGCCTTGACGGAGGCACTCGGTCTGCCCCAATGCTCATCTCAGCTCTGTGCACAACATGGGCAGGATTCCTGCCTTCCCACCTTCACCCTGGGAGCTCCATCTCATGCTGCATCTTTAACCACATGTTTTCTTTTGGTCTCTATTTTTTCCAGCTCTGAAAGGTGCAGGCCCACCACTGCTATGGGAGACTCCATCACAGACCCAACGCGAGGGAGCGGCGCGGAGCCCAGCTGTGTGCTGCAGGGCAATGGGCCGGCCCTCAGCGTCATCACTGAAGGTGTCGGGGAGCTGGCAGTCATTGACCCCGAGGTGGCCAAGAAGGCCTGTGAGGAGGTCCTGGAGAAGGTCAAGCTGATGCACGGCGTCTCCTCGGACAGCTCGACCAACGCGGGCGATGGCGGCGAGGCGGAGCGCAGCCTGCGGGCTGCTGGGGATTTGGCCAACGGGGAGGTGGTGGAGGGCTGCGAGATCCGCTGCTTGGATGATCTGCCCAGCACGGCCTCCAGGATCCAGGAGGAGGAGGATGAAACTGCGGCCAACACGGTGAAAACGGCCCGGAAGCGGCAGAAGAACAACTCAGCAAAGCAGTCCTGGCTCCTTCGGCTCTTTGAATCCAAACTCTTTGATATCTCCATGGCCATTTCATACCTGTACAATTCAAAGGAACCCGGCGTGCAGGCTTACATTGGGAATAGGTTGTTCTGCTTTAGGAACGAGGACGTGGACTTCTACCTGCCTCAGCTGCTCAATATGTACATTCACATGGACGAGGACGTGGGGGACGCCATCAAGCCCTACATCGTGCACCGCTGCAGGCAGAGCATCAACTTCTCTCTGCAGTGTGCGCTGCTGCTGGGCGCCTACTCCTCCGACATGCACATCTCCACCCAAAGGCACTCCCGTGGGACCAAGCTGCGGAAGCTCATCCTCTCGGATGAGTTGAAACCAGCTCACAAGAAGAGGGAGCTGCCTTCGCTGAGCCCGGCGCCCGACATGGGGCTGTCCCCTTCCAAAAGGACTCACCAGAGGTCCAAGTCGGATGCCACGGTGACCATCAGCCTGAGCAGCAATCTGAAGCGCACAGCCAGCAATCCCAAAGTGGAGAGCGAGGAGGAGGTAATGTTGGGGCTCCCCAGAACTCATCCCCTCCCAGGCTCCCCCACAGGGATGTGCTTGTGCCGTTGGTCCTCATCCCACAGCTCCTCTGCTGCAGGGCTATGGTCCTCCTTGCTGCAATGGGGTTGTGATTCCTCTGTTAATATTTATGTGAAGAAGAGTCTGGCTCTGGTGACAGGGATCTGGGTGCCCACCTGGGTCAGTTTGGGGTCCCTGCAGCCCCTCAGCCCCAAACGCTTCACCTGCCCAGCCCTGCAGCTCACCAGGCTCATCCCTGCCCTGCTGAGCTCCCCGTGGGCTCCGTCAGGGCTGGATGTGCAGGCAGAGTTCCTCTTTAATTTCATTTCCATGGGAAGCCGGGTTGGAGGAGACACTGCTGTATCTGAAGGCACTTTGTGGGTGTGGGAGTGCTGCTCCTCTGCGTTCACTCAAGGAAGCAGAGGCTCCAAAGGGGGAATTTTCCTGGTGTGACGGGAAGGGAGGATGTGTGATGGCTTCTCAGATAAGGCAGAGAGCTGGATGAGGAGTGAGCTGCTTCCTACGCTGCTCAGCTCCCACTCCACGTGGTGGCCAAGTTGATATCTCTGTTCCGCCATCTGATTGCTGTTGGAAATCTGATGTCCTCCTTGTTGCAGCCTGTTGGGGTTTGGCAATGCCGGACAGGCTCTGGGCAGCTGGTTCAGAACAGGCTGGTGGGGCTCATGTGGCCTTTCCTCATCCCTGGGGCACACAGATCCCTTCCTGGGCTGGTCCCACCTTGTGCTGGCAGCCACAATCCCCACCTGGACATGAGGATCTCGTGGTGATTTTGCAACAGTGGAGGATTTCTTGGCTACCCTGCCTTGCCTGAGATTCCCTCTGTTGTCAGTCATTGGAGGGGCCACGTGCTCTCTTTGCCTGCCTGAAACTTGGGGTCGATGTGTTTGCAAATGGATCTGAAGGTTACAGGGCAGCAAAGCTTCTGTCAGCAGGGCTGGAAGTGCTCTGATTGACCCCAGGTTGAAGCCCCCCCCCCCCCAGTGTTTGAACTGGGTGAGCAAATTAATCATCCTCATCTTTCCCCCTCGTGGTTGTAAAGAGGTGGCTGTGGAAAGCAGGACGTGCCGAGGTCCCGTGCTCACATTGACTGCAGCTGTCTGAATAATGGGAACCGAAGCTTTACATAAATTATAGATGAAGGCAGCACTGAGAATAGTTTCTCTTGGCAATGTTTGTTTGAAGCATGTTTCCATCTCTGGGCCATGCAGGCTGTTTAAATGCTGTGCAGCAGTGGGGATGGTCAAGGTGCTGTCAGAGCTTCCCTGCTCTCTCTGAATATCCCTGACTGACTTTGTGGTGCTGCTTTGTGTGCTGCCATCCCATCAGGTCAGCCTGCTGCTGGGGCTGCTATCCATGTGTGTATCTTAGGGTTGATCCTCGGTGTGAATTCCAGCCAGTTTGGGGTTATTCCCATCTGCAAGGTGGTTTCCCTCAATCCAGAGTACCAGCAGGTTGGGTCACAGCACTTTGTTGTTCCCCATCTTCTCTCAGACTTGAGGAGGACACAAAGGGAGGTGATCCAGGAGGAGGGGGAGGATCAGGGAAGAGGTTCTGCAATGGAGAGGGCTGTAAGGATGCCACGGGTTGGCTGTAGGGTGCCACGGGTTGGCTGTAGGGTGCCACGGGTTGGCTATACACCACCACAAGGCCTCCCTTCAACCTCTTCTCTCAGCCAAATGAACCACAGCACCTCAGCCTCACTTGATACCCTCAGACCCTTCGGTGACTGTGCATGCAGTCTCTCATCTCCCATCAATATTCCACCTCTTCTGTCTCCCATTTCACACCTCAAGGACCTCACAGGACGTCCCCAATTGGAAGGGACCCATAGGGATCATTGAGCCCACCCTGGCCCTGCACAGGACCCCCAAACCCTGTGTCTGAATGCGGTGTCCAAACACTTCAGTGCTAATTTTTCCACCTGGGAACCTGAGAGCCAAAGGGAGATCAGTTGCAGTAACCTGAGCTGAGTTAATGAACAGAGAGAGAAGTGCTGGTAAGAGCTGGATGGTAGCAAATGGGGCGGGATGCTGCATCCAGAGCTTCTGGGGATGCAGCATTGGGGTGGATGCAGCCCAATATATGGGGCTGAGCTCCCACACCCCAGAGCTGCAGTGCCTGGAGGTTGGGCACGGCCGTGTGAACTGAGCTTGGCTGAGCCGGTTCCACGAGGCAAGCAAAGGGGGGGGGGGGGGGGTGAAAAACGTTCATTAGGAAGCTGCTAATTGAATAACCGGTTAAGAATCTGGGTTGGCTGTTGGAGGAGGAGCTCCTCCTTGTGCCAGCTGGGCTGGGGCTGCTGCAGGTCGCTGTGTTGGAGGAAGAGCAGAGCTTTCACACGGCGCTGGGGCTCAGCGTGGGTTTTGTGGGGCTTTTCATTTCTGTTTGTGTTTTTTAACAGCCACATCAGCAGCGCTCTGAGCAGCCGGGGGGTTCCCATGCAAAGCTGTCTGCGTCGGCATTTCTGCTCTGATTCGCCCATCGGCTCTGAATGGGAAAGGCTGCATTGCTTGGAGGCTGAGCTCTCCGTTTGCTCCTCCCTGCCCACTGATCCCCTTTGAACGCCTCCCTGGCTCCATCTGCATCACTCAGGGTGTGGACTTTGGCCTTTTACCTCTGGAGCTGCACCTTTGGCAGTGCTGCTGGATGTGCCTTCTCCTGTAGAGCTCCTTTCCCAGCTGAGCTCATTTATTTCCCCAATGCTTCCATCCGGGGATAGGAACCCACAGAAGGGTTAACACTGCACCGCCACGAGTGTTATTGCCAATCCCATGGATGGGTCAGAGCTCGGGCCCTGCCTTCTTTCCCCCATCACCTTTTCTGCACCATCCCTTTGGCTTTGGGATGTTGGCCCTATGGCCGTGGTGACGGCGGCAGCTGTGGGGTCTGTGATCCAACTTTGGCTGTCCTGCTTGTTTGTCTTGGAGGTCAGAACCCGAAGCACACACAGCGCGGTGGGAGGTTGGACTCCCATGAGCTTCCTTTCACTTTCGGTTTTAAGACACATCCATGGCAACCAGGATGGTTCATCCTTTGGTTTCCCATCGCTATGAAGGTCCTCTGCAGGGGGTTGGTGGAAGTGGAGGTGTTACTGTGGGCTGAGGTGCACTGAGCCCTGTTTTCTAACGCTCCTTGTGCTCCATGTCCCAAAGCCATGTCACAGGAGCCAACAGCTTCCACCTCGATGCCTCCAAACCCCATTAGAGTCCCCACCGTGCAGGTTGTGTTTTCAGTGCTCTGTTTGCCAACAGATTCTGACAGTATTTTTCCCCTCCGTGAGCCTTGCACCGTTGTGAGGTTGTTATGCAGTCACAAGGAAGCTATTAGTTTCAACACTGTTATTGCTTACGGTGAGATTAAGCCTGATGGAATTAGCATATCCCTGTAATTAATGCGCTCAGAACACTCTGCTTGTTTCTTTTTGGGGGGAGAACATTAAAACCAATCACTGAGAGGGGACTTAGGGGGGGACGAAGTGCCATCATCACCTCTTTTGGGATGAAATTAATGGATGTGGGGCTCTGCAGTGGGGCAGAGTGGGGGGAGCAGAGGGTGGAAGAGAACTTGAAAGGACGAGGAAGGGGAAACCGTGTTGGTTTGTGTTGGTTTTTATGGATGTCAGCCCTTGGGTTTGGAGCCCGGCGTGGAAGGCAGCAGTGTTGCAATGGGGGGCAAAGCAAAAGAAGAAATGCAAAGTGATGGTGATGAACCTGGAGCTAAACTACTGCTTTTTCTCCTCCTTCCCCCCCCCCCCCCCTCCCCTCCTTCCTCTCTCTGACTGTGCTGCCACCACCCAAAAACGGCCACCAAAACCCCTTCCATCCATTTCCCAGGAGCTCTCCTCGAGTACGGAAAGCCTTGATAACTCATTCTGTTCCGTAAGTGGTTTTGTTCTGCTCCTGGGCCCTCCGTCCTACAGCAGCATTTCCTCTGCCTTCCCCACCTCCAAACCCCACTGCGGCTGCGCAGCACCGACCCCCACGTAACTGCTGACCCCAACGTCACACCAAAGGCTTTCTGCCCCATTTGGGGATCAAACAAACCCACACCTGGGGGTTGGACCTGGCTGCTCATCACCAAACCAAAGTGGGCATGATGGAGAGCTGTGAGTCCTGCCCTGCCACGCGCTGCCCTTTGTGTCCCAGTGTTAGCAGACAAAAGAGGAAATGCTGTTTTCCTTGAATTTGTCCTGATTTTAAACAAAAAATCCTCTGCTAGCCGGGGTTTCATTTGCTTCTTCCACGGATCATTGCGTTGCACTTTGGGCTGTCAATGCAACCCAGCACCCCCCCAGCAGAGCCTCCTTTTGCTGTGAGCCTTCTTTCAGTTTGGAGCCAATCGCATCTTTCTCATTTGTTCCATCCTCCTCTTCCTCCTCCTCCCCGTGTTCCCTGGTTGGGATTTACAGTGGGATCCCAATGTCTGTGATCAAACCCATTGCCCTGGGCAGCAACAAGTGATGCCTCACACATCCACAGCCCTCAGGGTAGGAACTGGGGGGGGGGAGAAGGGACTGGGGGATCCCCAGCACCTCCCATGGGCACCCATCCCTTCCTGACTCCTCATATTCCTCTGGAGCTCAAGAATCCTTTGCTGAGAGCAGGAAACAAACCTGCAGCATGCACCCATGGCACAGTGCTGTGCCACCCCCCCCCCTCAGCCTTGCTCAGATGTGGGCTCTCCTCTTTGGGGTTTTGTTTTCAGGTTGGATATTAGGAAGTGTTTCTTGGTGCATTGGAAGAGGGAAGCGGTGGGGTCATCAATGCAGAGTGGCATAGAGGTGGCACTTGGGGACATGGTGAGGGGAGCTGGGGAGATGAGTTGGGATCTGGAATGATCTTTTCCAACTTCAGTGGTGCTGCGATTGGGCAGAGTGGGATGGATGGGGTTGCACTGGGTGATCTCGGAGGTCTTTTCCAACCCTAAAGACTGTGTGGCCCTTTTTAGGGTCGTGGATAGTGGGCATGGGGGAAGATGGGTTGGGATTGGATGTGAGGGATCTTTTCCAACCTCAGTGACCCTATAAATGGGCACGGTGGTGGGGGTAGGTTGGTAGTTGGCTGTGATGATCTTAGTGGTCTTTTCCAACCTCAGTGATCCTATGGGATCTCCTCCATCTCAGCATTTGGAGGCACAGCAGGAGGTGAGGAGTCCATGCGAGAGGCTGGGAGGCACGTGGGGGGTGGGCTGATGCTGCTCTATCTGCCCTCCCTTTGCTATTCAGGGCTCAGGATGGTGCCAGCCCTGCAGCCCCAGGTAGCTATAGCCAATAGCAGAAGCACCCTCAGCCAGGAGAGCTTTCTTTCCAGGCTGTGCAAGCTCTGCTCCTTTATCTCAAGCAGAAGTGCAGCCACCTGGGCTCTTTGCAAGCATTTATCCCAAATTTATCAATGGGGAAGGACGGGGGACCCACACCTTGTGGGTTCACAGGGGGTGGTGGGCTCACAGAATACAACATCTTGGATTAGCACCTGGATTTGGAGGACCAAGGGAAGAACCTCATCTCAATCCCAATAATGCCTAAGAGTGCTGAGCTGGGGGATGTGCTTGGAGCAGAGGGGGTGGGGAGGGCTGTCCTTGGCCACGTGTCTTTGGTCAGAGGAGCTGAGAGCTGAACGTTTCCATCCAGAACACAAATGGCAGAGAATGGGTTGAGGAGCAGTGCAGTGCTGCTGGCATCGGGGGAAGGAGCTGTGGGGTCTGGGGGGAGCAGGGCTGAGAGTAATGGGGAAGATGGGCCTCTGCTGGAGCTGCATGGATTGATCCCAGCCTGGACTGGGGAGGACTTTGCACAATGGCAGCTGGGAGTGCTGCCTGGTCCCAAGTAGCCTCCACAGTGACCCGCAGGGTGGGCACGCACCCAATCCCACAGCTGTGCAGCCTGGATTGCAGACATTCCATAGCAGAGCAGTGGGAGAGGAAGGGAAGCAGTGCTGGAAGGAGCAGAACATCTCCAGGACATCATTCTGCTCTGGGCAGAAATGGGATCCAGCTGAGCAGAATGGCCCCAAAGGCTGCAGAAGTGCCTTGGGCAGCAATGGGGCTGAGCCCTGGCTGGGGGGGTTTTAGATGAGGACTACACTGCATTCCCATTTCCCCCTCCCAAAGGGAACGAGCAGTGCTGCTCCTCTTTCACCATTTCTTTCTTTTTTGCTCTCGGCTGGTTTTCGTTTTGCTGCCTCCTCTCATGCACTGCTGCTTGTTGCATGTGCATTTCCTGCATGGTTGTGCAGTGAGCACGTGTGTGTGAGTTCAGTCCTGCATTTCTCCTGGCGAAAAATCAGCCATTAATCAACTCCTTGTGCTGATTGACTGGGAACTTTGTCTCTTGAAGGGTGCCCTTCGCCCGCGGGCTGTGAGGGCCACAAAGCTGCACTTTGATCTGTGCCCGATGATTGGGATACAGAGAGGGGGCTCAGAGCTGTGCTGTGTGGGATCCCGGAGCTGTGGGGTGGATATGGGGATTGCTGGGGCTCCAGGAGGGGATCTCTAGATCCGTGATGGGAGGGAGAGGCGTTGGGATGGTCCCATATGGAGCAGAGGGTGGGATGGGGAGAGCTGCGTTCCCTCCGGAGCCCATCCTGGTGCTAAATGAGCAGCATCCCCAACCCGCAGCCCTCCTCACTCTTTGCCTTCCTTTCCCCTGCAGCCCGTCAGGCTGGCACCCGAGCGGGAGTTCATCAAATCCCTGATGGCCATCGGGAAGCGCCTGGCCACGCTGCCCACCAAAGAGCAGAAAACACAGCGGCTCATCTCGGAGCTGTCGCTGCTCAACCACAAACTGCCCGCCCGTGCCTGGCTGCCCACGGCCAGCTTCGACCACCACGTGGTCAGGGTGCCCCACACGCAGGCGGTGGTGCTCAACTCCAAGGACAAGGTGAGCTCTGGGGGGTATAGAAGGTTTGGTCCTCTCCGAGCATCCCCCTCTGCTCAGCGTTCACCCCATGAGGCCGGAGAGCAGCGCTGCGCTCAAACAGCCCCGTAACGCCGCTTTGCTTCCATCAGGCTCCTTATTTAATCTACGTGGAAGTGCTTGAATGTGACAATTTCGACACAGCGAATGTCCCGGCGAGGATCCCTGAGAACCGAATCCGGAGCACACGGTCAGCTGAGAACCTCCCCGAGTGTGGGATCACAGCCGAGCAGAGGACGGGCAGCTTCACCACTGTCCCCAACTACGACAACGACGACGAGGCCTGGTCTGTGGATGACATCGTGGAGCTGCAGGTGGAGGTGAGGCTGTGCTGCAATCCAGAGAGACCCCACAGTGCAGCCAGCAGAACCTCCTGAGGGTCAGCAAAGCCAACGCAGGGTGTGGGTCACTGCAGCCTCTGCTGTCGCTGCAGGTTGAGGATGGGAGGATGGAGTGCAGCGCTGCTGAAAGGACTTGGGGGCAATGGCGCAGATGGTGCAGATTGGGAGGTGGTGCTGCCCCATCCCTACACACCCCTATGGTCAGGCTGGTGGGTTGTGAGCTCTGATGGAGCTGTGGGTGTCCCAGTTCATCACAGGAGGGTTGGATGAAATGCCCTTTTAGGGTCCCTTCCAACCCAAACCATTCTGTGATTCTGTGACCTTAAAGCTCATCCACAGAACCATGGGATGGTTGGGTTGGAAGAGTCTCTGGAGATCAGCTTCAGAACCATAGAAATGGTTTGGGTTAAAGGGACCTTGTCCCTGTACGTCGTGAGGGGATGGGACCAGATGGCCTTTAAGGGCCCCTTTAAGGTCCTTCCACCCCAAAGCACTCTATGGGTTGCTGTCCTGAGGTCACACAGAGACCTGTGGTGGTAACAGCAGCCCCTTCCCCTTCCAGCTGCCGGAGATCCACACCAACAGCTGCGACAACATCTCCCAGTTCTCTGTGGACAGCATCACCAGCCAGGAGAGCCGCGAGCCGGTGTTCATCGCTGCTGGGGACATCAGGTGTGTCTGTGGGGAGGTGGTGGGGATGAGCCCCGTGGGACCCTTCCAAAGCCCATTGAACCTGGGGGGCTGCGGGGGTCACAGTGACGGTGCTGTGCTGCTGACCCCCACCCCGCTCTGTCCCACAGGCGGCGGCTGTCGGAGCAGCTGGCTCACACCCCCACGTCCTTCAAGAGGGACCCCGAGGATCCATCCGCTGTCGCCCTCAAGGAGCCGTGGCAGGAGAAAGTGAGGTAGGGCAGGGGGGGCTGAGTGGGGGGGAGGGGGGTGATGATGTGAGATTGGTCCGCTGAGCTCTGCCTGGCCCCGTAACCGCAGCCAACTCCAGACCTGCTGCGTGGGAGGAGGAGAAAAGGAGGAGGGAGAAAATCCCTCTGATTTGCTGCCCTGGGCAGAGCTTGGAGGGACTTTGCAGGTATTTATAGGCTCCTGCTGTGTCAGGGTGGTTTGGCCCAGCTGCAGAATAGATCCTCTGTGTTCCTGGCCTCAGAATTGTATGTCCAGTCCCTTCTGCATAGATGTGGGGTTTTTCTGGGGGGGCTCCAAGAGCTCCTTCCTTTCCACTCCTCTCCATGATGCCCTGCAGCATAGGGGAGCTCACCCTGAGGCTCAGTGTGCATCGAGTGGCCACGGAGCTCATTTTGCTGCAGTCCCAGTGGGGTGGAGGCTCTTCTTTCCCCGACAACCCCAACCAGAACCGCCTCCCTGCCCCCTCCCCACTTTCACCTGGTGGTTCTCCCGCAGGCGGATCAGGGAAGGCTCCCCGTATGGACACCTCCCCTCCTGGCGCCTCCTCTCCGTCATCGTTAAGTGTGGGGACGACCTGCGGCAGGAGCTGCTCGCCTTCCAGGTCCTCAAGCAGCTGCAGGTGAGGAAGGTTGGGCCCATTGGGGGCCCTCCCTGCCCCCCCAACTGCGATGCTGAGCTTTCCCCTCTTTCCCTGCAGTCCATTTGGGAACAGGAGCGCGTCCCGCTCTGGATCAAGCCATACAAAATCCTCGTCATCTCCGCCGACAGCGGCATGATTGAGCCGGTGGTGAACGCCGTTTCCATCCACCAAATCAAGAAGCAATCCCTGCTGTCACTGCTGGATTATTTCCTGCAGGAGCACGGCAGTTACAACACCGAGTCCTTCCTGACGGCGCAAAGGAACTTCGTGCAGAGCTGCGCCGGGTATTGCCTGGTGTGTTACCTGCTGCAGGTCAAGGACAGGTGGGTCCCACTGCAGGGTTGGAAGGGGACCTCTGTGGATGGCTGAAGCCAACCCTATGGGGGTCACAGCGCTGTCAGTGCTGGATCCATGTTCTGCTGGGATCACAGAGGGCCGGTTTGGGAGCGGATGGGTCGGCGCCGTGCCCCACTTCGAGCGTGCAGAGTTTCACTGAGCCTTTCCCCTCCTGTTCAGGCACAACGGGAACATCCTGCTGGATGCAGACGGACACATCATCCACATCGACTTCGGGTTCATCCTTTCCAGCTCCCCCAGGAACCTGGGCTTCGAGACGTCCGCCTTCAAACTCACCACGGAGTTTGTGGATGTGAGTGAGCGGTGATCCCAAGGTGTAAATCAGCTCCAGATCGGAGCGCTCTGTGCACTGTGGGTTCACTCATAGGGTTCACATTGCACGACCCCGAGGAGACCCCTGCGGTCAAACTGATGGGCTGTGAGTGCTGATGGAGCTGTGGGTGTCCCCGTTCATTGCAGGGGATGGATGAGATGACCTTTAAGGTCCCTTCCAATGCAGACAGTTCTGTGGTTCTGTGACTTTAATGGTCACCCATGGAACCATGGGATGGTTGGGTTGGAAAGGTCCTGAAAGATCAACCTCAGAAGCATAGAACCATAGGAGTGGTTGGGGCTGAAGGGATCTTATCCCTCTTCACCTTGGTGGCCTTTAAAGGCCCCCTCCAACCCAAACCATCCTCTGGCTGTGTGAAATTCCCCCATCATCCCACAGTTCTGTGCCATCCCTGCACCCCAACAGCTCTGTTCCCCACCCTCCGCTCACTGCGTTCCTCCCTACAGGTGATGGGGGGCCCGGATGGGGACATGTTCAACTACTACAAGATGCTGATGCTGCAGGGGCTGATCGCTGCACGGAAACACATGGATAAAGTGGTGCAGATTGTGGAGATCATGCAGCAAGGTGAGGTTGTCCTTTTAGCTTGGCCCAAACCAGTCCCTATACTGGTTGCCTCCCTACTGAGCGCCCAGCAGATCCCCCTCCCTGTGCCCTCAATGGAGCCCTGCAGGGTCCCCCCATTACATCCCCCTCCTCTCTGTCCCCCCAGGCTCACAGCTCCCATGCTTCCACGGCTCCAGCACCATCCGCAACCTGAAGGAGCGCTTCCACATGAACATGACGGAGGAGCAGCTGCAGCTGCTGGTGGAGCAGATGGTGGACGGCAGCATGCGCTCCATCACCACCAAACTGTACGATGGCTTCCAGTACCTCACCAACGGCATCATGTGAGCGCAGCCCCCACCCCACTCCCCCTTTCACCACGGGGATGTGGGACCCCTTCCTGGGGACGGCCCTTCTGCTTTGGGGGGCTTTTGTGTTGAGGGACTCCTGAAGATAAGAACACAGTGGGAAAATCCCTCCTCGTGCAAAGGGGGGGCAAAAAGGGGCATGTGGGGCACAATGTGGGCTGCTCTGACCCTGTGGGGCCGAGGGTCTTCAGAGGGCTATGGGGTGGTGGGGGTGAATGGGTCTGACCCCCCATATGGGTGCCGGCGGTGCTGCGTGGACGTGAATCCCAACAGCCCCATCCCTGCGTGTGCCCCCATGCAGCCTCTATGGGGGTCCCCTGTCAGCCCCTTCCTTTGGTCCCCCCTCCCAGCGCCGCCCCGGGGGGGTGTGAGGCCCCATCCTGCTCTCCCACTGCAGCCCTTCACTGTGGGGTCCCGCTGGGGCTGATGCCCACCTGGGCTGCCCCCACCTCCTCACTCTCCAGTTTTTTGGGTGGTTTCTGTTTGTTTGTTTGTTTGTTTTTGGACTCTGTTTC
The DNA here is from genome assembly GCF_039878825.1 of Excalfactoria chinensis. NCBI lineage: Eukaryota > Metazoa > Chordata > Aves > Galliformes > Phasianidae > Excalfactoria > Excalfactoria chinensis. Next base: position 267,108 of record NC_092856.1, read on the forward strand.
CCTCTTTTGGGACTGTGAAACGTTTTCCCCCCTCCCATAATAATGTCTGTGGCCGCTTTGTTCCCCCCTTCCTTCCCCCCATCCCCCTCCCCAGACCATCCGGCCCCACAGCAGCAGTGATGCGGGTCAGGGCAGCACCGAACCCCCTGGAAGGGGTGAAAGAAATGGGGATTCCTGTGTGGGGCAGCACTGTGACCCCACAGCTGCTCCCCTACAGCCTCACTGCTTTGGGGTGCCCCCATCCATCCCAATCCCCCTGCAACTGTAGGGCCATCCACCCCCCCCCAGCCCCCCCGCCATCCCCCTCTGTTCTTTCAGTACTAATTATTTGTCACAGTGATTATTTCCTATTAAAACGAAACCAAAACCAAAACCAACTGAAGCTCAGACCCCCCCCCAACCATCCTCATCTGCCCCCATTGCACCACAGCCCTTGGGAGGGACCCCCCCTTCCCCCTCCCCCCCTACTTGTGGGGCAAAAAGGGGCTCAGAGCAATGAGACCCATTGAGGGGGCACTCAGCTCTGTTTTTAGGGCACCAATGCCCTGTTTTGGGATACCCAGCCCCCTTTTGGGGTGCCCAGACTCATTTGGGGGGAGGTGGGGGGGGAGGGGCGCCGAGCTCTGTTGTGGGGCACCCAGCATGATTTTGGGGCAGCATTGCCTTGTTTTGGGACCGGGCTGGGGGTGGCCACCCCCCCCCCCCCCCCAACCTCCGGGGGGGGCCAAGGAAGGAAACAGAGGCACCGAAAGGGTTAAACCACTAAAAGTTTAATTGCGTTATGACTACAAGAATAAAGGATACCTGAGAGCCTCTGCAGTGCCCGTAGCGTTACTGAAGCAGAATCACAACCCCACACACAACGCTCACCAACCCCCCCCCCCCCAACATCATCCCACAGACCTCCCCCCCCCCGAGCCCCCTTTACCCCCCCCCCGGCCCCACACGCTTACAGAAATCCATCTGAAGGCACTGAAGTGCTGGAAAACCCCACAGTGCGATTCGGGATCACAGAGCAATGATTTGGGGGTGGGGGGGGGGGATCACAGTGCAATGATTGAGGGATGAGGAGCGCAGGGGTTGGGGGGGGTCAGGGGCCGTTTGGGGTCATTTCCTTCTCAAAGTGGGGTGAGGGGGGTTATTAGGTTCTGCTTTATGGCCACCGGTGCTTGCTGCCCATTGGGGGGGGGGGGTTGGAAGAGCTGAGGCTGCAGCAAACAAAACAACAACAACGAAACAAAAAGCAAACAAAAATAGCCCCCCCCCAAAAAAAAAACAACAAAAACACCCCCTGAAAATAATAAAAGCAAACCCCTCCCCCCCCCAGAAAAAAAACAAAACAAAAACAAACCCGAATCACAACAGTAGTTTTGCTTTTTGTCTTTTTTTGCTCGTCGCTTTTAGTGTCTATGGTACAACTGTACACCCAGTGAGCGCGGACCCCCCCACTGGGATGGAGTTGGGGGGGGGGGAGGCGATGAAAGCAGCCGTAGGGCTGAGCAGCGGCCGCGGAGTCTCTGCGGAGCTGGGAGGGTCGCTTCTCCCCCCTCGGCCCAGCTCCTTATAGATGGAAAGAAAAGCCAACTCGTAACGAGGCGATTGATGCGCTTAAAGCCCCCCCATCCTGCGCTGCTCCCTCCCTGCACAGAGGGGTCAATGCGCTGCTGGGGATGATGCTGGGGGGGGGGCTGCAGTTCGGCGTTGCCCCCTTTCAGCTGTCGCTCCGTGTGCTCATCCCCCGGCACTGCAGCGGTTCCGGTTGGATGCGGCGGTTCGGTGCTGCTCTCAGGGTTCGATGCTGGGATGGCACAGACGTCGCGGTGCCTCCATCCGCCTCCATCCGCCCTTTGGTACCGCGCTGGCCCAGAGGCAGAGGATGAGGTTCCGAAGTGGTTCCATCCGCCTCCACGCGGATGTTCCGTACGGCCTGAAGGTCACTGTGCAGCTCTCAGTTCTCAGGGCTGGCGTTCTGCCGTGCGCGGATAAAGGCCATCCCGTGCGTGCGGAAATGCGTCTTGAGGTTCAGCTGGCTGTCGAAGCTGCGGCCGCAGACGGTGCAGGAGAGCGCCCCGTCGGCCGCGTGCGGAGCTCCCTCCAGGGGGCTGCGGGGTCCCGGCTCCTCCGCCTCCCCCGCTCCCTTCTTCTTCTTATGGGTGATGAAGCGGTGCCGGTTGAGGGACACCTGGGAGGTGAAGCAGAGCCCGCATTCGCGGCACTGGTGGGAGCTCTCGTCAGTCCGGTGCTGCGGGATGTGCTCCTGGAAGTCGGCGGCGCTGCTGGCCACGTAGCCACACTTGCGGCAGCGGAAAGGAGCCTTGCGGTCGCCTTTGGGGTTCTTGGAGGGGGGGGGTGGTGCTGTCGGGCTCCTCGCTGCACGAATCGCCGTCGTCTGAGGAGAGCTTCCTCTTGCGGCCGGGCACCTGCGGCCACAGGGGGGAGCATTGGGGGGAGCGGCTCCAGCAGACCCCCAGCGCTCTGACACAGGCGCAGGGGTGGATGGAGCCCCTCCAGCACCCACCCGTGGGATCCCACTCATCACCCCTCATCCCCAATCCCATCCCACAGCCTGGAGCTGCTCCCAGCAGCTGGAAGCTGATCCACTCATGGAGCAGACCTCGTAGCCATAGAGCGGATCCCGCAGGGCATGGGGCCTCTCCTACCCTGCAGGATGGCACAAGCCAACATGGCCCAGGCTCAAAGAGAGGCCTCGAATCAGCCCCAATCCCCGGGAGCAGCCGTACCTGCATGGCACCGGCCCCGATGCGTGCAATGATGACCTCCTGGCTCTTGGTCTGGTCGGTCACCTTGATGCCGTGCCGCACTTGGATGTGCTTCTCCAGGATGAGGCGGCTGCTGAAGGTCCGTTTGCCCTCCGTGCAGAACCTATAGGGCAGGGTAAGGGGGGGGCGCTCACCCACTGCCCCCATTGGACACAACCCTGATGTCCCCCCAATGTGCAAGACAACACAGGGGAACCCCCCCATGAAGCAGAGCCCCCCCCCCAACAGCCCAGCACAAGGCGGTACCGGCACGGATAGACACGTTTGATCCCTTCGTGGTTGACGCGGACGTGTCGGCGCAGGCTGGGAGCGGAGCAGAAGGAACGCTCACAAAGGTGACACGGGAACTTCTTCACCGACTGCAGGAGACAACAGAGAGGTGGGGGGACCACAGACAGAAAGGTGGGGGGACCACAGACAGAGCGCTCCCCCCCCCGCGGCCCCGCAGCCCCCCTCACCTTCCCGTGGTCCTTCTTCATGTGGGACACGTATTCGTCGCGCTCGGGGAACCACGAGTGGCAGACGCCGCAGGTCCAGCCGCTGCCCTTGGATTTGCTGCTTGCTTTGCGTTGGAAGCGGCTGCGTTTGGTTTTACGCAGCTCGGGGGAGCTGGGAGGGTCGTCCTCCTCCGTGGAGGATGAGGATTCGTCGGAGATTTTGGGGACGGGGGTTTCCATGGGCTCCTGCTTTGGGGTGAGCAGCACCGCCGCCTTCTTGGCCGGCTCCTCCCGTGGCTTGGGGGGCTGATGGGTGTTCTGTAAAGCAGAGGAGCAATGGTGGTGGCTCCCCCTTGCCTTTGTGATGGATGGGGGAACCATCCCCGAGTTCCAGTTATCAGCAGCATTGAAAAAGATGTGGGAACATTGGGGACGTGGGGGACGCTGCGTCCATGGGGAACATCAGGACTTTGGGGACACGATGCCATGGGGCAGATCTGCAGCATGGAGCCATTTCCTCCCCCCAGCCCCATCCAGATCTGGTTCGGTACCTTGAGGTGCTCCAGCATAGTGCGCTTCTGTGCAAAGAGCAGTGGGCAATCCGGGCACTTGAAGACGCTGACACGTTGGTTGAGCAGATGTTGGTCAAAGTGAGAGGAGAGCAACGGCTTGTGGGTGAACACCGTGTCACACATGGCACACTTATAGATCATCCTGTGGGGAGCAAGGAGAGTTCAGAGGGTCCGGAGGAGTGGTACGGCCCCAGCAGGAGCTGAGAGCTGCCCTGAAGTTGGGGTGAGCTCAGGATGAGCTGGAAGGGGCTGGAAGGTGATGGAAGGGGGATGGAAGGGGATGGAAGGGGATGGAAGGGGTTGGATGGGGTTGGAAGGGGTTGGAAGGGGTTGGAAGGGGATGGAAGGGGTTGGAAGGGGATGGAAGGGGATGGAAGGGGATGGAAGGGGTTGGATGGGATTGGAAGGGGGTGGAAGGGGATGGAAGGGGATGGAAGGGGATGGAAGGGGATGGAAAGGGTTGGAAGGGGATGGAAGGGGATGGATGGGATTAGAAGGGGATGGAAGGGGATGGAAGGGAATGGAAGGGAATGGAAGGGGATGGAAGGGGTTGGATGGGGTTGGAAGGGGATGGAAGGGGATGGAAGGGGGATGGAAGGGGATGGAAGGGGATGGAAGGGGTTGGAAGGGGATGGAAGGGGATGGAAGGGGTTGGATGGGATTAGAAGGGGATGGAAGGGGTTGGATGGGATTAGAAGGGGATGGAAGGGGGATGGAAAGGGATGGAAAGGGATGGAAGGGGATGGAAGGGGATGGAAGGGGATGGAAGGGGATGGAAGGGGTTGGAAGGGGTTGGATGGGGTTGGATGGGGTTGGAAGGGGATGGAAGGGGATGGAAGGGGCACTCACTTGGACTGCTGGTTGCCAAAGCCGGGGTGCTGCGTGTAGACATGTGCATGGGCGCTGGGTGCAGATTTGAAGGCCATGGGGCAGATGGGGCACTTATGGAACACCTCGCAGTGCGACGTCTGGATGTGAGACTTGATGGAGTTGACACCACCGAATACCACGGCGCAGCTGGGGCACCTGGGGGATGGGGGGGGAGAGGAACCCCCAAATTGGCTCTGGGAAGGGTCCGCTTTGGAGCTGCCCGTCCTGTTCCCATCATGGGGGATGCAGTGCCACAGGAGGACTTGCAGAGGCCTTGGGGTTTCTGTTGTGCCGAGGGACGGCCATGCTGGGGGATGTGGGGGGAGGAAGGATCCCAAGAGGATGGAGGGGGGGGTGAGGAGCAAAGCACCGCACCGAGCTCAGCCCCAGCACCACACCAGCAGTGGGATGTGGATTTGTGCCCAAAGGCCACAGCAAAACACACTACAGACTCCCACCCACCCCAGTGCCCTTACCCAGACCCCTCAGACCCCCACCCAGACCGGTGCCCCCCCCCACCTGTATCCCACTCTGCGGGAGAAGTGCAGGCAGGATTCCTTCAGGTGAGTCTCGAAGTTGGCCAGCAGGAAATTCCCCCCACACTCGGGGCAGACGTGGGGCGGGTGGTTCTTGTGCATCCGCTGATGGGCGCTGAAGCTGCAGCGGTTGGACATGATCATGGGGCACGTGGTGCAGACCTGGGGGAGGGGGGGGGGCAGAGGAGTCAACCAGACCCTAAAAGGAAGGAGAAGGGGGAAAGGAAGGGGAAAGGGAGGAGGAAGAGGAAGGGGAGGGGATGGTGCTGGCAGGCTGTGCTGCTCTGGGAGGGCTCTGCCTCCTGGGCACGGTGAAGGCTGTTGATAGATTTTGCTCTGCAAGCAACTTCAAAATGAATCTGAGCTCATATCCCGGTGCTCAGAGCTCCAGGAATTATCCTGCTGCCGCTCCTGGGTGCTGAGGAAACAGGGCAGCCCTCCCTGCTCCATCCCCAGGCAGGAACAAGGAGCAAACCTGCAAGCTGTGGGGCTGCAATGCCTGCACCTGATGGCACCCCGCTGCAGCAGCGAGGAGAGGCACCGGGAACTGCCCATTCCCACCATGCAAAGGAAAGCAGTGCTCAGAAGGTGGAGAGGAACACACTGCCCTGGCACTGGGACAGCAGGGCTCACAGTGCTTGCCCTGAGGTCCCCTGGTGGCTGCGGGAGCCCCACAGTCAGCAACCCCACCCCACAGCAAAGCAAACCCATGCCCTGCTCTCACTGCACTCCATTTGTGTTTCAGGCCCAGGAAAGAGGAAGCAGTGCCAGGGCTGCGACATGGCTGCGTGGGGTCAGCCTGCACCACGCTGGGCACTGTGCCCTCCTGGGTGGGGACAGAAGAGCCCGCATCCCCAGGGCTGTGATGCTCCCACCAGTGCAGGAAACCTCTGCACCGAGCACCGAGCTGGGGCATGAGCAACAGATCTGCCCCAAAAGGCTGCCCCGTGGAGCCCCAAATGTTCTCCTATGCAGCCCCAAGAGCTGCTCCAGGAGTCCCCTAATGTTGCTCCAACTGTTGCCCTATTGAGCCCTAAGGGTTGCCCTGTGGAGCTCCAAGTGTTGACTCATGGGACCCCAAGAGTCGCCCCACACAGCCCCAAAGGTTGCCCCAAGAGTCGCCGTATGGAGCTCCCCACGGACCCCTTTGTGTTAGCCCATGGAGTCCCAAGGGTTGCTCTAAAACTTGCCAGACGTGTTGCCCCATGGAGCTGCCCCACAACCCAATGAGGGCCCCACAATGCAATGAGGGCTTTCCAGGCACTTCCAACCCCCAGCAGGAGGGCTGACGTACCGTGCTGCTGGTGGTCCCCGAGGCCACGGCCTGTTGGAAGTGCGCGGCCAGCCCAGCCTTGTCCTTGCACTGCTCCTTGCACTCTAGACACCTGAAGCAGCTGTAGTTGCTCTGCTCCGAGCCGCTGCTGCTCAGGGGCAGGATGGGGAGCTCTGGAGCCCCATTGGCCGCGCTCAGAGCGTCCTGAGTCACACCAGCCACTTTGCCAGCAGGAAAAGAAGCCACAGAGACCAACGGGGTGATGTCCGGCTGCCCGATCATCTGATCCAAAGCGATGGGCCTCATCACCAGGTGGGAGCACTGCATCACCAGCCCCTTGTCCTTGTGCTCGCGGGCGTGCAGCAGCAGGCTGCACTTGTTGAAGAAGACGAGGCGTTTGGTGCAGTGGTTGCAGGTCACCTCGATTCTCATGCTGCGCCGGTCGTAGTGGCGAGCCAAACTCTTCTCCAGAGCAAAGGAATCCCCACACTCCAGGCAGCGGTACCCGAAGGGAGGCAGCGCCAGGCTGGCATCAGCCGGGGGGCTGAGGTTGGGTTTGTAGGTGGGCAGCAGATTCTTGCTGTTGAGGATCTTGTTGAAAGCCTCCACCAAGCTGGATTGGCTGCGGGAAATGACGGTGCCCGCCACGGTCGGGGAGGGTTTCTGCGGCTGCACCATCACCACCGTGGTGCCGTTCAGCTTCTGGTTGGCCGTGGTGGTGACGGCGGTGGTCTGCGTGACGGGGCTGGCGTTGGTCCGCGTGTCGGCCTTGGGCAGAGCCTGAGGAACCAGGTTGATGATGTTCTTGGTCACGGCTTTGCCCGTCTTGGCCGGCAGCACCACGGACTTCTGCTGCGCCACGCTGGCGGCGATCAGCATGGCGCTGCTGGCGTTCTGGATGGTGGAGACGGGCAGCACGGTGCCTTTGATCTTGGTGCCGTTGCCGAGTTGCACGCTGACAATTTTGGGCCCTTCAATGGCTTTCAAGGGGCTGGAGAGATCCATTTTCTCCTGGGGCACCTCCAGCGCGATGCCGTCCTCCTTCTCCGCCTCCAGAGCAGCGTCCTCACAGCTCTGCTCAGCCGAACCCTTGGCAGAGCCGGGCTCTGAGTCCGACGAGACGCGCGTCACCGTGCGGGTGATGCTCCCACAGGACGTCTTGATGGTTTTGATCCTCACTTTCAATGGCCGGGAGGAATTGGAAGAAGGGGAATCGTTGTTGTTGCCTTCCTCCTCCTCCTCCTCCTCCTCCTCAGCGCTGGACATACTCTGCGGGCTCCCCATCGACTTCTCCAGAGCTTCACGCTCCTCCTTGAGGTTGACGTCGTCCAACTGCTTTGGAGAAGTGGGGATTCTGGGGCTCTGAACCACGGGAGAGGAAGGTTTAAAGAAGGGCTCCCGGGGGCTGCTGGGAGAGTGCTTCACGTCGGGCAGATTGCTGGCACTGCTGCCCAGGCTGGGGTCGGAGCCGGGCCAGGATGTGATGGGAGAATCACCCGCGGAGTAGCGGACGGTGACAGATTTCAGGTGCTCCAAGGGACTCTCCCCCAGAGCAGCAGACAGAGCCTTTGGGTTGGTCTCACGGGACACCTCCTCGGAGTCGGACTCCTCTTTCTTGATGCAGGGCACAACGGGAGGCTGCCCGCTCACAGCCCCGGCCTGGCTGCCCTCAAAGGGCTGCGGGAAGGTGGGGGGAAGACCCTCCATGCTCTCCCCCCCGGGCTCTTTGCAGTCCAGTGACGGGGTGGGAGACGGGGAGAGTGAGGGCACGGCCAAGGACTTCTCCTTTGGTTTGCACTCGCGAGCTCTGTCGATCAGGTTGGCAGCGTTGTCTTCATTGGGATCGGGGCTAAAATGGGAGAAGATATCCAGGGGTTTGGGGCCTTTCTCCTTCACCCAGCACTCCCCGTTGGAGGACGCCACGGCTTCCACAGATCTGGCTGCGGGGGACCTGGGCAGCTCGGCCGCCCCGAAGCCATTTTGCAGCAGGCGGGAGCCGAGGCCGTGTCCATCCTTACTGCGCCCATCCAGCGTGTCCAGCTGCTCGGGGCACACCGTGTTCTTCACGATGACGCTGACAGCAGTGATGTCGGTGTGGGGGAGGACGTGGTCGGGTGGACCCGGCTCACCGGGCACCGGTTTGATGTGAGCCTCAGCCTCGTCGTGGCCCGAGTGGATGGCCTCGTTGGTGTCGATGTCGGGGATGTCAAACGCTGCCAGGAGGTCATCGAAATCCGGAGTTTTCATGTCACCCATGGTGGGGCTGAAGGCAGAGTCTGGAAAAGAGGGAGCAGGGGAACATCAGCGGCACAATATCATGACCTCCCTGAGATACAACAGAACCCCACAGGTATGCGGATGGGAATCCACCTCCCCCACACAAAACCCCATTGCCTCTTTGCTTCAAACCCCAACCCTGAAGCCCTGGGGCAGCTCCAGGCACTCCTCTGTCTTCACTGCTCTGTCTGTGCGTCACTGTTTGATCTCCAGCCAGGAGGGACAACAGCTCCGAGCATCCCTGCGCCCCAGGAGAGAATGAGACCTGCCCCAAGGCTGGAGCCACCCACCCTGACTCACTGTATGTCTGCTATGCTGAGAGCACAGGCCCCACAGGATCTATCTGTACCCCATAAGAACTGTCCCTGCCCCACAGGACCCATCCATACCCCATAGGACCTGGCCCTGCCCCACAGGACCCATCCATACCCCATAGGACCCATCCCTGCCCCATAGGACCCATCCCTGCCCCACAGGACCCATCCGTACCCCATAGGACCCATCCCTGCCCCACAGCACTGTTCCCCCAGTGCAGCTTCTCTCTCTGCTGTTCAGCAGGACACAAACACTGACCATGAAGCTGAGGGAAGCTGCCGTGCCGGACATGTCCCCAAAAGCAATGGGGTAAAACCTTCCCTTCCCTCTGGGAGCCCACAGTGCTCCATTCCTCAGGGCCCACAGAGCACTGCTGGGTGCACCCCGCTGGCCCCATTTGTGTGGGGCTCCCTTGGATCTCCTTTTTCCCAGCCCCATGGCAAGAAGCTGCTGTTGGTTTCTGTTCCTTGCAGTGTCCCTTCCAGCCCCAATGGAGCTGCTCAGCAGAAGAAGCAGCACGGAGCTCTCGGGGTTCCCTCCTGTTGGCTGCTACCAGGAAGGCCCCCAACCCATTGGGGCAGCAATTGCCCTGGGGAAACCCAGACCCCAAACCCCCCCCTTTATCAGGTGGAGCATCTGGAGCCCCCACACAGACAGCAGAGCGTGGCTGCATTGCAACCTGCCTGGCCAGCTTGTAGCTTATTTTGGGAGCTCAAACCACGAGACTGACGGGCTTTTTATTTTTTTTCAGCACAAAATAACTACTTTTTTTCTTTGGCAAAACAAAGGCAGCGCCAACGGGGTGGGGATGGGGGGTATTTTTATCCTCACCAGCCGCCGTCTGCCAGGGGGAGCATTCCCAGCAGCTCAGCTATGGGGCAGAGCATTTGTGGGGGGGGAAGGGAGGAGGGACAGCTGTGCTCCAGCACCAGCACAGCCCCAATACAGCAGCTGTTTCCAGGGCCGGCTGCTTTTAAAGCTGCTTTTCCTGTTTCTCTCCCCAATGCATCTCCCACAGTGAGCTGACATCACCACCGACCTCCCCCCCCCAGCATCACATCCTAATGATCACGGTACCATCCTAATGATTGCAATGCCATCCTAATGACTGCAATGCCATCCTAATGATTGCAATGCCATCCTAATGACTGCAATGCCATCCTAATGATTGCAATGCAATCCTAACGAGCCGGCACTTAACGAGGCTGCGGTTCCCACCCGCACCTGCCCACCCTCAGGGTGCCTCTCCTGGTTCTGCAGTGCCCACCTTCGTTAGCCAACCTCGCTAATTGCCAGCCCTATCGTTAGTTCTGTCAGCTCAAAGCCAGAAGGGATTCAGCCAAACTTCAGAGGAGCTCAGAAATGAAGAAGAGGTCAGTGCTGAGAGCGGCTCCTACATGTTGGATGTCTTCAGTGAGGTTGGGTCTGAAGGGATCCTATGGGTCACAGAACCATGGGATCACAGTGAGGTTGGGTCTGAAGGGATCCTACAGGTCACAGAACCATGGGATCACAGCATGGTTGGGTCTGAAGGGATCGTATGGGTCACAGAACCATGGGATCACAGCATGGTTGGGTCTGAAGGGACCCTATGGGTCACAGAACCATGGGATCACAGTGAGGTTGGGTCTGAAGGGATCCTACAGGTCACAGAACCATGGGATCACAGCATGGTTGGGTCTGAAGGGATCGTATGGGTCATAGAACCATGGGATCACAGTGAGGTTGGGTCTGAAGGGATCCTACAGGTCACAGAACCATGGGGTCACAGTGAGGTTGGGTCTGAAGGGATCCTACAGGTCACAGAACCATGGGATCACAGCATGGCTGGGTCTGAAGGGACCCTATGGGTCACAGAACCATGGGATCACAGCATGGCTGGGTCTGAAGGGATCCTATGGGTCACAGAACCATGGGATCACAGTGAGGTTGGGTCTGAAGGGATCCTACAGGTCACAGAACCATGGGATCACAGCATGGTTGGGTCTGAAGGGACCCTATGGGTCACAGAACCATGGGATCACAGCATGGTTGGGTCTGAAGGGATCCTATGGGTCACAGAACCATGGGATCACAGCATGGTTGGGCCTGAAGGGATCCTATGGGTCACAGAACCATGGGATCACAGTGAGGTTGGGTCTGAAGGGATCCTATGGGTCACAGAACCATGGGATCACAGCATGGTTGGGCCTGAAGGGATCCTATGGGTCACAGAACCATGGGATCACAGTGAGGTTGAGTCTGAAGGGAATAGAATCACAGTGCTGTTGGGTCTGAAGGGACCCTATGGGTCACAGAACCATGGGATCACAGCATGGTTGGGTCTGAAGGGATCGTATGGGTCACAGAACCATGGGATCACAGCATGGCTGGGTCTGAAGGGACCCTATGGGTCACAGAACCATGGGATCATAGCACAGCTGTGCTGGAAGGGGCCGTGCAGCCCCCATCCCCAACCCTGCAGTGATCTCAGTGTCCTTCCCCCCCCCCCAGCACAGCACAAGTCCACCCTGACCACAGCGAGCAGACGGCCCCGCAGCCCGGCCGCAGGGATTACAGTGCTGTCCGTTGACCAGAATTAAGCCCAACACCATCTGCTGACTGCAGGAGAGAACCAAACAAAGCGGCGGCGGCGCAGATCCAGAACCCTTCGACGACTTGGCTGGGCTGAGAGCTGGAGCTTCGGAATGCCGGCAGGTGCTTTGCAGGCACCCAAGGCTCCCCCCAAAGGGCTCAGCAGCACCGCAGCTGTGCCCACACCTGGCGGTCCGACCCATAGATAAGGCAGCTGCTGCCATGAATGAGTCCCCCCCCAATTCCTTTGGAGTAATGCTCTTCCATTGCAGTTTGTTGTGGGGAAGGAACTGCAGCCCCCCCCCCCCCCCCCAAAGGCCGCCTGTTCCCTGATGGTGAGCGGAGCTGCTGGGAAATGAGGGCAGGAGGGACTCGGGGGACTGAGAGAAGAGGGAGAAAACAGAGCTCAAAACAAAACAGCCCATTCCCTCAGGCTCAAACCTCGCCAATAAAGTCAGGGAGGCCGGAGGGAAGCGCAGCGGGGCTCCAGAAGGACTCACTGAGACATACAGTGACCCCACATCCCCCCATGGCCGCAGAGCCCAGAGTGATGGGCAGAGCCGCCCATCAGCCCCAACGGGCTCCAAACTGCGCTCAGAGCCTCCCAGTAGCTCCCAGCATTCCCAGTTTCCCAACCTGGGATCAGCTTTGGGGTTTTTGAGGCCGCTTCTGGAAACGGGGAAGGAAACACGGAGCCCAATGGAGGGAAACACGGAGCCCAACACCGAGCAGGGCCGCAAAACGGAGCCACCCCCCCCCCCCCACGGAGCCGCAATGCCGTATCGTTTGGGGGGGGGGGGGGGTACCACAAAGACCCCCCAGCTTTGGGATGGGGCACGGCGGGACCTCCGTCACCTCCACGGGGCTCTGGGGAACGCGGGGCGGGGGGCAGAGCTGGGAAGGGCCGGGGACGGGAAGGGGCCGCCCGGTGATGGTGGTGGGGGGGGGAATGGCGGCGATACGAGCCGTGCCCGCACCGGAACGCGGCCATGAAGGGCCTCAATTCCTTTGGGGGATGGAAGGGGGGGAAGAAACACCCGCCGTTCCATCCCGCGGCCGGACCGGGCGCTCCCGGGGCTCAAAGCGCAGCGAAACGCGGCCGCCCCCTCCCCCAACACCGGCACCTTCACCCTCCGGGCCCAGCGCTCGGCGGCCATCGCGGCCCCCCCCCCCGGCCCCGGTCTCCCCCGCAGGGCCCGAAGCTCCTCCCCCCGGATCCGAAGCTCCCGTTCCCCCCCCCGGTCTCCTTGCGGCCTTACCGAGCGCTGAGCGGCCGGCGGGCCCGGCTGCGGCCCAACCCCTCCGGCGGCGACCGCTTCTCCGCAGCACTTCCTGCTTGGCCCGCGCCCCCCGCCCTGCGCCGCCGGACCCTGACGCCCGCCCCCCGCCGCCGGGCTATTGGACCATCCGGATGTCACTCGTAGCTTCGCGCGCGTTCATTGGTCAGAGGTGCTGTCGCTCGTGGGTGGTCGCGGCCGCTTGCACTCGCTATTGGTGGAGGAGGAGGTGAGTCGGAGCTGGATCCGCCCCCTCCGGGGGTATCTATTGGGGGACGGGGCGGCCATTGAAAGTGTGGTCCCGCCCTCGCGGCTTCCTATTGGCGGCTCTGCCAGCAGTCCGCCCGCTGATTGGTTGAAACCTGCGCTCATCAAACCAGCCCGCCCCCTCCCTCCTGCCATTGGCTAAAGTTGGGTGCCCATCCATCAAGGAGGCGCTTTGCTATTGGCCACACGCAGCGTCGCTCAGGACACCGCCCAGCTGTTGCTTTCCCATTGGAAGAGACGCTTGTCTCTCAAGGCGAAGGCCCGCCCCCCCATCACCCCATCGGCTGGGAGCCCTCGGCGGTCGACCACGTCTTCTACCATTTGTTGGCGGCGCTGTCACTCATGGAAAGCTGGGACCTCGCCCCGCCCCCTCGCTCTCCTGTTGGCCAGCACGACCGCACTTCCGTCCTGGAAGAACCAATGAGTTGCCTCAACCCGCTCTCTCTTCCCATTGGCCAGAATCGATTACATCCCCGCCCACCTCGCTCCCCCATTGGCTATCTTCGCCGCTCATCATCCCAGCCCCGCCCACGGGCCGCGTCGTAAACATCCTGCGGAGGCGCGGGGGTTGGGGGCGTGGCTTCCGCGCTGGCCCCGCCCCCAGGGGTGGGAATAGGGACCGGGAACGGGACCGGGCCGGAGCTTCAGCCTTTATTGCCTTTATCGCGCAGCCCCCAACCCGCCGCCCGTCACTTCTTGTCCTCCTCCTTCTTGTCTTTGCCCTCCTTGGAAGCCTGAGAAGCCAACGAACCCATGGCGTTCCGGATGGCCTCGTTGTTGGGGTCGACGCCTGGCAGGTTCTCCAACACGCTCTGCAGGAACTCGGGGTCCTGCATCACGTCGTAGTCATCCTCCTCCTATAGGGAGACAGTGGGGAGTGGGCTGCGGCCGGGGGACCCCCCATAACCTCCTCTTATTGCCCTCCCCCCCCATGGCCAGGACTCACCTTGGTGGGCTCGGAGGTATCCATGGCTGTGCTGCTGTCCACATCGGCCGCCTCCGCCTGTGCGAACTCTGTAGGAGAACCCAAAGTGAATGGGATGGGATGGGATGGGATGAGACGGGATGGGATGGAGATGGAATGGGATGGGATGTTATGGGATGGGACGGGATGGAGATAGGATGGGATGGGACGGGATGTTATGGGATGGGATGGGATGGAGACGGGATGTTATGGGATGGGATGGGATGGAGACAGGATGGGATGGAGATGGGATGGGACGGGATGGGATGTTATAGGATAGGATGTTATGGGATGGGATGTTTGGGATGGGATGTTTGGGATGGGATGGAGATGGGATGGAGATGGGATGGAGATGGGATGGGATGGAGATGGGATGGGATGTTATGGGATGGGACGGGATGGGATGGGACGGGATGGAGATGGGATAAGATGGAGATGGGATGGGATGGAGATGGGATGGGATGGGATGGGATGGGATGGAGATGGGATGGGATGGAGATGGGATGGGATGGGATGGGATGGAGATGGGATGGGATGGAGATGGGATGGGATGGAGATGGGATGGGATGGGATGGAGATGGGATGGAGATGGGATGGAGATGGGATGGGATGTTATGGGATGGGATGTTATGGGATGGGATGTTATGGGATGGGATGTTTGGGATGGGATGGAGATGGGATGGGATGTTATGGGATGGGACGTTATGGGATGGGACGTTATGGGATGTTATGGGATGGGATGGAATGGGATGGGATGGGGCGGCCCCACGGATGGCCCCCTCCGCCCCCCCATAACCTGCAGCAGAGGACGCTCACCCGCTCCCTGCAGTGACATCTGCATGGCGTAAGCGATCTGCTCCTCCTCTGTCATGCTGCTCAGGTCGGGCAGCCCGGCGCGCCCAAACTCCTGCTGGGTGATGGTCATCTTCAGCAGAGCATCGTCTGAATCTATGGGAAACAACAGCAGCGCTCACAGCCCAGCCAGGAGCCAACAATACCGCCTGAACACAGGCAGCCCACGCTGCACCCAGAACCCAACCCCCATCCCCGGACCCTCCCCTGCTACCCAACCCGGATGGGCAGTTCCAGTGTGAGCCAAGGGAAGCTCCAGCCTGGAGCTGCTCACATCCATCTCCCACATCCTGCAGTGTTTTGGATCTCCAGCTGTCCCCACTGGAGCAGCTCCGCTCCCCACGCAGCTCCTCACCGTCCCCTCCGGTGGCAGCGATCCCAGCCTCAGCTGCAGAGGCGGCCGCAGCCCTCCTGGCTTCCTCCTCCTGCCGCTGCCTCTGCTCCTCCATGGAGACACGCAGAGCCTGCAGAGATGGGCAGAGAGCGGCACTGAGCGGGGCACAGCCTGCAGCAGCACAGCAGGGCACACAGAGCTGCCCCCAGTCCCAGCAGCACAGCAGGGCACACAGAGCTGCCCCCAGTCCCAGCAGCACAGCAGGACACACACAGCTGCCCCCAGTCCCAGCAGGGCACACGGAGCTGCCCCCCATTCCCACTCACCAGGGCCAGCTCTGGGTCGGCACTTGGATCCACACCAAACTCGAAGTCGCTGGCGCCGAGGCCCAGCATGGCTCCCCCCTCACCGGCCAGGATCGGGGAGCTGATGAGGGCATCGGCCAGGCTGGGCCCCGGCGGCACCGTCACCAGGTGGGAGCCTGTTCCATCCTTCCCATTCAGGGTGTTGATGAAGGCCGTCAGTTTGTCCGTGTTGGCTTCCTAGGGGTGAAGAGAGAGGCTGGGAACCCCTCTCCATGCTGCCCGCATACCTGGAAGCCCCACTAGTCACAGCACACTAGGCAATACCATGCTTGCCCCCCAGGCCGCCATTATCCCTCCTCCTCCCACCAAACAAGATCCAGACACAGAGCAGAACCACGCGGGTCACAAAGCCCAGGGCAGAGGGCCAGAAATGCCATCTGAGGGCACACAGCTCTGCTGTTTCCATGGGGAAAAATAACAAGGTTTGCAGCAAAACATGTGGGGCCTCCCCAGAGGGAAACGTGAACCTCAGCATCACCAGTGCAGCCACAGAAGGGCTGAGGCACAGCCGTGTTGCTGCTCTTCCCTGACCCCCTGGCTCAGATCTTAACAGGTTAAATGCAGCCCAAGTCTCACCTCTTCTCCAAAGTTGATAATGTCAACGTTGACCTTCTCCTTCTTCAGACGTTTTGCCAGCTTCACCAGCTGCAACGAGGAATCGGGGCAGCTTTAGCTTCTCACTGCCCACATCTCAGCTCTCACACCCCAGCCCTCCCATTGGAAACCTGGGGACAGCCCTCAAGATCCTCACGAAGCAAAGCCCCAAATCAGCCTCCCAGCTGCAGCAAGCAGCTCCAGCCCACACTGCCCCTGCTGGGGCACAGCCTTCCACTCAGAGCAGAGCAAGGGACAAGCCACCCATCTGGTTTAGGGGTACATGGAGAGTGGAGACAACATATTCTGCTTAGACTGGCGCTACTCACGTCTTTCTCGTTATCTTCTACAGGGCTCCCAACGAAGGCAATGATTCGCATCTTGTGATTCTTGCCCTGGCGATGCTTCAGAGCCAGCTACAAAACAGAAGTCACACCGTGCTTAAGGAGCAGCTCCCAGGAGAGAGGACGGCTGGGAGGCAGCCCTGCACAGACACAAAGAAGCAGAGAACCACTGGGTGGATGAGCCTCCTCCTCCTCCTCCCCCCCAGCCCAGATCCCCAACCCAAAGCAGGCTCGGTTTGGAGTAACAACCACTTACATGAGCAACTCTGATCCCTGTGCAAAAGGTGATTTTCCCTTTGGGTTGAACCGTGTGTAGCTTTGAAAGGATCCGTCCTGTGTCCGGAGTGAGAGTGGTCAACACTTCACAGTTACTGCAAGAGAAACACGAACTGCAGTGATGCTGTTTGAGAACCTCGCTGTGAAACCCCTCTGTGTGCTCCAGAATCCCCCCCTCCCTCCTTCCCACAGCGCCTCCAGGCCTGCAGAGCTCAGCTCTGTGCTATCAGTGCACACAGGGCCAAAGATGGGGAGCCTGGTTTCCTAAACAAAGCACGTGATCCATCCACAGACAGCAGCGTGTCCCACTGCCCTGCCCCCAAACTCCAGCCCCACACTTTAACCAGCCCCATACTTGGCTAAGGTGATGAGCCCCACGTTGTTCTCGGGGTTGCTGCGGGTCTTGGAGTGGCACACGATGTTGACAGCATCCTGCTGAGCCTGCAGGCGAGTGGGTAAGAAGTCCCCATTTCTCATGTACTCGCTGTTGTCAACGCTGAAAAAAACATCATCCCTCAGAGGGGGGCAAAGCTCAGCGTCACCCACCAACACAATGAGGGTGCGAGCAAATCCCAAAGCCCTTCCAGCCCAAACATCCCACAGCTGACCCTGCAGGACCCTTCCCACCCAATCACTCCATAGTTGATCTTCAAGGACCTTCCCAACACATCCATCATACGGTTAATCTTTAAGGATCCTTCCCACCCAACCACTCCATGGTTGATCTTCAAGGACCCTCCCAACACAACCATCACACGTTTAATCTTTAAGGACCCTTCCCACCCAATCACCCCATGGTTGATCTTCAAGGACCCTCCCAATACAACCATCGCATGGTTAATCTTTAAGGACCCTCCCCACCCACCCAACCACCCCACAGTTGACCCTGCAGGATCCTTCCCACCCAATCACTCCATAGTTGATCTTGCAGGACCCTCCCAATACAACCATCACATGGTTAATCTTCAAGGACCCTTCCCACCCAATCAGTCACAGCTGACCCACCCAATACAACCATTCCATGGCTGATCTTCAAGGACCCTCCCAATACAACCATCGCATGGTTAATCTTTAAGGACCCTCCCCACCCACCCAACCACCCCACAGTTGACCCTGCAGGACCCTTCCCACCCAATCACTCCAAGGTTGACCCTCCCAATACAACCATCGTATGGTTAATCTTTAAGGACCCTTCCCACCCAACCACCCCATAGTTGATCTTCAAGGACCTTCCCAACACATCCATCATACGGTTAATCTTCAAGGACCCTTCCCACCCAATCAGTCACAGCTGATCCTCCCAATACAGCCACCCCATGGTTGATCTTCAAGGACCCTCCCAACACATCCATCACATGGTTAATCTTTAAGGACCCTCCCCACCCACCCAACCACCCCACAGTTGACCCTGCAGGACCCTTCTCACCCAATCACTCCAAGGTTGACTCTCCCAAATACAACCATCGTATGGTTAATCTTTAAGGACCCTTCCCACCCAATCACTCCATAGTTGATCTTCAAGTACCCTCCCAACACAACCATCACATGGTTAATCTTTAAGGACCCTTCCCACCCCCCCACCCCACAGTTGACCTTTCAGGACCCCCCTCCAACGGGGCCCTTCTTAAGGCTCTGATAGGCCTCAATGTGACCAGAACCAGAACCCGAACCCGAACCCCCAGCGCTGCCCCCCCCCCACAGGCCCGGCCCCAACCCGCCATGACTCAGGGAAAGCCGAGGCGGCGCCGCGCGGCCCGCAGAGCTCAGCGGGACCCGAGGAAGCGAGAAGGGAGAAGGATCGGGCCCGAACCGGCAATGATCCCGACCCGCTCCGACCCGACCCGACCCGGCCCGGCCCGGCCCGCTCACCACACCATGGTGCTCTCCAGAACCATCTTGGCTTCTTCAGAGCCGCCTCACGGCCCTCTCAACAAGGAGCCCGTTGATTGGCTGCTCGCCGTCAACCAATAGCAGCTGCCCGTGCTGGAAAGAGAGACGCGCGATGCACGCTGGGAGTTGTAGTCCCTATAGATCGCCTATCCGCCCCCCCCCCCCAACATGGCCGCCCGGCTTCATATCAGTGGGGTGTGGAGCTGATGGCGCCTCCATCCGGGTCAGCAACAGCGACTCTGATCTTAATGAGCACCTATGGAAGCAGAGGGGTGGGGGGGAGGGGGTTGGAAGGGTCCTTGAAGGTCAAATATAGAGGGGTGAGGTTGGAAGGGTCCTTAAACGTCAACCTCTGAACCTCTGATCTTAATGATCACCCACGGAACTGGAGGGGATGGGGGGTTGGAAGGGTCTTTGAAGATCAAATGTGAAGGGGTGAGGTTGGAAGGGTCCTTGAAGGTCAAATATGGGGTGGGGGGATTGAAAGGGTCCTTAACGTCAACCTCTGAACCTCTGATCTTAATGATCACCCACGGAATTGGAGGGGATGGGGGGTTGGATGGGTCCTTGAAGGTCAAATATGGAGGGGTGAGGTTGGAAGGGTCCTTAAATGGCAACCTCTGAACCACAGAACTGGAAGGGATGGGGGGTTGGAAGGGTCTTTGAAGGTCAAATATGGAGGGGTGAGGTTGGAAAGGTCCTTGAAGGTCAAATATGGGGTGGGTGAATTGGAAAGGTCCTTAAATGTCAACCTCCAAACCACTGATTGTAATGATCACCCACGGAACTGGAGCGGGGCAGGTTGGAAGGGTCCTTGAAGGTCAAATATGGAGGGGTAGGGTTGGAAGGGTCCTTGAAGGTCAACCTCCAAACCGATGATCGTAATGATAACCCATGGAACTGGAGGGGGGCAGGTTGGAAGGGTCCTTGAAGGTCAAATATGGGGTGGTGAGGTTGGAAGGGTCCTTGAAGGTCAAATATAGAGGGGTGAGGTTGGAAAGGTCCTTAACGTCAACCTCTGAACCTCTGATCTTAATGATCACCCACGGAACTGGAGGGGATGGGGGGTTGGAAGGGTCCTTGAAGGTCAAATATGGAGGGGTGAGGTTGGAAGGGTCCTTAAATGGCAACCTCTGAACCACAGAACTGGAAGGGATGGGGGGTTGGAAGGGTCTTTGAAGGTTAAATATGGGGTGGTGAGGTTGGAAAGGTCCTTGAAGGTCAAATATGGGGTGGGTGGATTGGAATGGTCCTTAAATGTCAACCTCCAAACCACTGATCGTAATGATCACCCATGGAACTGGAGGGGGGCAGGTTGGAAGGGTCCTTGAAGGTCAAATATGGGGTGGGGGGATTGAAGGGGTCCTTAAACATCAACCTCTGAACCTCTGATCTTAATGATCACCCATGAAATTGGAGGGGATGGGGGGTTGGATGGGTCTTTGAAGGTCAAATATGGGGTGGGGGGATTGGAAAGGTCCTTAAATGTCAACCTGCAAACCACTGATCGTAATGATCACCCACGGAACTGGAGCGGGGCAGGTTGGAAGGGTCCTTGAAGGTCAAATTTGAGGTCAAATATGGGGTGGTGCAGTTGGAAGGGTCCTTGAAGGTCAAATATGGAGTGATGCAGTTAGAAGGGTCCTTGAAGGTCAAATACAGGGTGGGCAGATTGGTAGGGTGCTTGAAGGTCAACCTCCCAACCATAAAAGCACAGAAGAGTTTGGGATTGAAGGGACCTTGTCCCAGTTCGTCATGGGGAGTGGGACCAGAGGGTCTCCAAGAGCCCCTTCCAACCCAACCCACGCTCTGAACCCACGCTGTGCTCAATGGCAGACACAAATCCCCCCCCAAGAGCCGCATTCCCTCCCCAGCATCACTCCAGACCCCCACAAAGGGGCACAGAGACCCTTCAGGATCCACCCCACAGCCCCAGGGGCAATGGCAGACACAGCACAACACCCCCCCCCGTGCCCCCCATCCCCACAAAGCAGGCGTGGAGGCGGATGGCTGCAGGAGCACGCGCTGTATTGGGGGCCGCGGGTATCCACAGAACGGCCGCTGAGGGCGAAACAGTACAGAGGTAACACAACAACGTCCACAACACGGCACGAGCAGCTCCATGGGGACACGGACGGGGCCTTCCCAGTGCCAAGAGACCACAAGGGCCTGAATCCAACGGGTTGTGTTGGGATCCGTGACCTGAGACCTGATCCGCCAGGAGGTGCCGGGATCCATCGACCCATGCCAGGATCCACCAGCATCCTTAAGTCCATGCCAGGATCCATTGGGTAGTACCAGATCCATCAGGTAGTACTGGATCCATCAAGAAGGTGCTGGGATCCATCAGCCCGTACTAGGATCCATCGCATGGGCTCAGATGCATCATGTGGTGCCAGGATCCAACACCTGGGGCTAAGATCCTTAAGTCCGTGCCAGGGATCCATTGGGTGATGCCAGCATCCATCAACCTGTTCCAGGATCAATCAGATGGCCCTAGGATCCATTTGATGGTCCCAGAATCCATCATGTGGTGCCAGGATCCATCACCTAAGGGTCAGCATCCTCAAGTCCGTGCCAGGATCCACTGAGTGATGGCAGGATCCATCAACTCATTCCAAGACCCATTGGGCAGTCCCAGGATCCATGTGATGGTCCCAGGATCCATCAACCCATGCCAGGACCCATCAGCTGGGGTCAGGATCCTTAAATCCATTGCTAGGATCCACATGACGGCCCCAGAATCCATCATCGGCGGCCAGGATCCATTGGATGAGGCCGGGGATCCATCAACTGATTCCAGGATCCATCAATTGATTCCAGGATCCATTGGGTGCTCCCAAGATCCATTTGGATGCTCCCAGGATCCATTGGATGCTCCCAGGATCCATCAATTGATTCCAGGATCCATTTGGATGCTCCCAAGATCCATCAATTGATTTCAGGATCCATTGGATGCTCCCAGGATCCATCAATTGATCCCAGGACCCCTTTGGATGCTCCCAAGATCCAATTGATGCTCCCAAGATCCATTGGATGCTCCCAGGAGCCATCAATTGATTCCAGGACCCATTTGGATGCTCCCAAGATCCATTGGATGCTCCCAAGATCCACTGGATGCTCCCAGGATCCATCAATTGATTTCAGGATCCATCGGATGCTCCCAAGATCCAATTGATGCTCCCAAAATCCATCAATTGATTCCAAGATCTACTGGATGCTCCCAAGATCCATTGGATACTCCCAAGATACATCAATTGATTCCAGGATCCATTGGATGCTCCCAAGATCCATTGGATTCTCCCAGGATCCATTAATTGATTCCAGGATCCACTGGATGCTCCCAAGATCCATTGGATTCTCCCAGGAGCCATCAATTGATTCCAGGATCCATTTGGATGCTCCCAAGATCCATCAATTGATTCCAGGATCCATTGGATGCTCCCAAGATCCATTGGATTCTCCCAGGATCCATCAATTGATTCCAGGATCCATTTGGATGCTCCCAGGATCCACCAATTGATTCCAGGATCCATTTGGATGCTCCCAGGATCCACCAATTGATTCCAGGATCCACCGGGCGGTCCCGCAGGCGGCCCCGCAGCCGTTCCCGCTGCAGAAGGGCCCCGTGGGGGGGGTCAGGAGCCATTTTAACAGCGGTTGTCGCCACTTCCAGATGCAAAAAAAAAAAAAAAAAAAAAAAAAAAAGAAAAAAAAAAAAAGGCAGTTGTTCTGAAAACCCATTAAACCCATTAAATCCATTACAAAGCGAAGGTCAGAAGATCCCATATAGAAACAAGCCCCCCCACGCCCCCCTAAATCTCCCTACTGCTGTACGACTAACCCCGGAAAACAAATGAAGTGAAACAAAACCACTTAAATACAACTTCATAAATATTAAACCATAGGAATAAAAGAATAAGGGTGGGGGAAGGGAGGGGGGGGGAGTTGGTTTTCTTCCCTCCTGGTAAAAACAATAATAATAATAATAATAATAAAACAAGAAACCCGAACCATTACAGGAGATGGGAGGGAAGGTAAGAACAGCGTCTAATATAGACAGTTATTTCAGCTGTAAGGTGAGGGTAGCAGTGGGGGAAGAGCCCACCTTCCTCCCAGAGCTGGATGGGGTCGGCGTGGGACAGACCCGGGGGGCACCGGGAGCCACAGAACCCCGTTCTGGGTATGGATAACCCAGAGGATAAGGCCATTCCGTTGGGTATATTCAAACAAAGCTTAAGAAAGAGAACATCCCAAAAGGGGTTTGGTTGGGTTTGGGGGGGGTTGGGTTTGGGGTTGTTTTCAAAGGGTGGTTTTGTTTTTCCTTACAAAAATAGCAGGTGGGAGATGGGAGGGAATCGGCACCAAAATGGCAGCACAAAGCATCCCCCCCCCCAACCTCTGCATCATGACATTCCTGGCTTCCTCTGCACACAGCAACCCCTCGTGTTGCTCTGCAGGGGCACAATTACATCCTTTTTTGTTCCCCAATATATATATATATATATATAAAAAGAAAAACCAATGGAGGAATCCAACCCATGGGGAACGGCGGGACGGAGTCGCTTCCTTTCCTAGTATATAAAACCAAAACAACAAGTGTTTGAGCTGCAAAACGCAGCTCAGCCCCAACGTCGGGGCTGTTTGATGAACAAATGGTGCTGGATTCCCAAAAGCTGAGCTCAGTGCAGAGATCTCCATCTGCAAAGGGACGCCGAGGGGACGCGGTTCTCCTGCTCAGAGCTCCACAGGGCGTCCCGCTTGTGCTGCAGTGCAGAGCAATGCAGAGCAATGCAGAGCAATGCAGAGCAATGCAGAGCAATGCAGAGCAATGCAGAGCAATGCAGAGCAATGCAGAGCAATGCAGAGCAATGCAGAGCAATGCAGAGCAATGCAGAGCAATGCAGAGCAATGCAGAGCAATGCAGAGCAATGCAGAGCAATGCAGAGCAATGCAGAGCAATGCAGAGCAATGCAGAGCAATGCAGAGGGGAAAGGGCTGCAGCTGAACTGACGCCAACGTTAAAAACTCGTTGGAGATATAAAAGATGAACGCGTTGCTCCGTGGCAAAACTGCCCCGGTGAGGCCACAACTCCCACAGGCCGCGTGCTCTGCAGCGGCATCGTGAGCAATGAACGCCTTGGAAGTCAGATCCCTTTTCCAAAGGCCTTCGGTCCACACGAAGCAGTTCCTCCTCTTCCTCCTCCTCTTCCCCCCAGCCGGCTGCTCAGGCTCTTGCTGGGTTCAGATAGCAGCACACTGCACGGTGGGCTGTGCTGATCCAATCACAGCCCGGCCCTGTTGGCTCTCAGCTTTCTATCCAGATAATACTTTCAAAAGAAAAGAACAAAACAAAACAAAAAAAAAACCCAAAAGCAAAAAAAAAAAAACCAACAAACTAAAAACCACGAAAGGTCAGCAACGAGGGCTGAGACCACGCAGAGCACGGAACATCCGCTCCCATCGTTGGCTCAGTGCTGCCTCACTGCAATGAGAAAAGAGAGGGAGATGAATGGGGAGGGCGGCAGCAGGGCTCTTCTGCCTGCATGGACACACAGGGGAAGGGCCGTGCTCCCCAACCACCATCTCCCCATAGACTGGGGGGGCTCTGCAAGCATTTATTGGCCTTAGAAAGGCTGCGTCCAGCTCTTATCCCCACCACCTGATCACTCTGGGTGCCCAAGAGAGCAGCAGCTCTGCTTTACCTCCTGCTTTACCCGCTGTGGGGCAGTGGGCACCGCCTGGCTGCACACGGTATGGGGTAGATGGGGCCATCATGCACACAGGATGGGGATCTGCCCCCCCCCCCAACCCCCACAACCACTCAGCCCCTTCCTCCAAGGGCACTCACGAAGCTGATCTCTGTCTCCTGCAGCTCTTCCAGTTGCTCCCTCAGCTCTGAGGAGTGCTCAGGGACGGACGGTCCTGGGGAGCTGCAAGGGAGACAGAAGGGGAAGAGCTATAGAGCAACATTTAAATGGGAGCGATCACAAAGTCACCTCTCCTGGACATCCAACCAAAGCCAGCGAGGTGAGCACCTCCTGCTAGAGCTGCCATGGAGCCCGTGAGCACCGCATCGTCGTGATGAGGGTCTGGGGGGAAAGCAGAAAGGGGACACAGAGGCCACAGTGCTGAGCTGAGCGCCAGGCACTGCACCACAGGCACTGCTGTGGGAAAAGCTGTTGGCAAAGCTCTCTCGTGCAGTGAATGGGAGTGACATCCTGCAGGATGCAGCACATGGGGCCACATCCCACCGGCAGGATGCGCCCCATGGAGCTGTATCCTATACAGCCACATCCTCTCCCTTCGGATGGGATGCTCGGTGTTGGTTACGGTGTGTGTGCCCCCAGGACTCAATTGGGGCTCAGGGCAGTGAGATGTCCTCCTAAAAATGAAACCCAACCATCCCCAGAGCTCCTCACCAGGGGTTGCAGCCCAGCAGCTGATGCTCCCAGTGGCTGAAGGCCTCAAACCTCAGGACCCTACGCCAGAAGCTGAATGATAGAGCTGGGCTGGAGCACAGGGCTCCCATATATCTCAGAACCAAGCGTGTTTCAAAGCACCATGAACACAGAATCAGGCTCAGAAACATTAGGTTGGAAAAAACCTTCATGGTCATCAAGTCCAACCATCAACCTGACCAGACTCAGAGTCACCCCAGTGTTGAGTCCTATCTCCAACTGCAGGCAGACCCTTTCTGGCCATCTCATTTGGGTCAGTGCTGTTCAGGTGCTCATTGGCACAAGCTGTGCAATCCAACTGCTGAACACACCATCAGCCCTCAGCTTTGATCCCAGCACCACTCCCAGCTGCAGCAGTGCTCCAAGAGAAGCAATGAGGGCAGTGTTCACCTCACTGCATCCCCAGGGCATCCTAAGGGACCACATGCATCGAGCTCCCCTTTCTCTCTGCATGAAACAGGACTCACCCGTGTCTAATCAGACAGATGGGCATCACTCTGCTCCCTGAGCAGCATCCCTCCCTTGCTCAGTGTCACACCCTCCTCTGCAGCCTGGAGCTTTGCAGCAGGGCATGTTGCTGCTGCACCAAAGCATCTCTGGAGCAGGCTGGCCCTTGCCTGCCCGCTGCACCCTGCTGGGATCACTCAGCAGGTGTTTTTTCTTCAGGTTTCCCCCCCCAGGAGAGGCAAAAAGCCCTCCAGACCAGCTGCTTCCTCAGACATTCCTCTCTAACCTCACTCCAACGCCTGATGTTGTTGGTTCAGAACAGCACCTGTGAACTCCTTCTGTCCCTCTCAAGGTTTCCAGAGCTCTGCAACTCCCATAAAGTCACCAAAGTGGACTCAACCCTCTGGAGAGATCTCATGGTCCTCAGGATCCCCCTTCATGAGAGAAAACTGCCTGCTCCGTATCCAGCTCCCCCCCCATGCTGCCAGCAGGGCTCGGTGGCACAGTGCTCAGCTGCCTGCAGGGCACAGCACCCAGGGAGAACCACGAGCAGCACAAGGCAGAACCTCGGGGCACATCTCCCCAAATACACCCTCCGGATGGGAGAAGCCCTCCGGCAAAGCCTGGTTCCTCCCTCACCTAGACAGGAAGTCAGCAGTCTTAGTGCAATCCTTTGCTGAGCTGTCGGCTTTGTGCACCTGCACGCCCACTGACCTACACAGAGATTGAAGGAGAGACACCCATAGTTAAGGACACAGAACTCCTTGGGCATGCAAATGGAAAGGAGCAGCTCTGGTTTAGGATCCCTACAGAGAATTTTACAGGTTTTAGAGAGGGAATTAAAGGTATAGATTGCGTCGTATCTCATCCTCCTGCAGCTGAGGACAGAGCAGACACTTCCATCAGTGCCGCAGTGCAGGAATGAGGAAGGTGGGTTACGATGGCTTCCAGAAAGAGAAGTGACCACCTCTAAACTTCTATGCGTGGGATCGTGCTCTGACCACAGCTCCTCCTCGTAACCCTCAATTCTCACCACTGGGCAACAAAGGGAAAACTCCACGGCAGCCACCTGCTCCTCAGCCATGCACTGCAGCTCCAGGGGTAGCCAAGGGCACAGAACCAGCCCTGTATGTAACCCGTGCCCTCCAGCACCGCGCTGCTGCTCCTGGTGCACATCCTGGCAGCACCACATTCACCAACGTGTCACAATCAGCACAATTATCTCAGCTCCAGGAAGAGGCCACCAAGCACAGAACACACAAGGAACTCAAAGCTGCTGGGACGGCCGCACAGCCCAAGCAGAGATGCAAAATCATGGCGTCTGCGAAGGTCTGCACGTGGGATGTGACAACGCTCCCTCCTCACACATGCTCGAACCGACAGCACTGAGCTCACTCACTGCACAGGGGCTGCTCATGCCAGGGACCCCCCCACCCCAGAGCCACACCTGTTTGCAGGTGAGTGGAGACCTCCGCTGCCCAAGGAGGAGGTGGACAAAGTGGTGGCGACGGAATCGCTGTTGGCTTCATCCACTGGCAAAGTCCTGGGCAGGAGATCCGGGCGACCGAGGTGGGAACCTGAGTTGAAGGACACACTGTTCCACCACCTGCACGAGTGGTGCAGGCACAGCCCCACGTAACCACGGGGTGTAGATCCCACCCATGACAACTCAGACCCATAAACACTGCAGGACCAGCCCTGCCCTCTTAGAAGCAGCCCAAAGCAGTGCTGCAAAACCACCCCCCCTCAGGTGTCCTGCAGAAAGCTCTGCCAGGCCAAAGCTCAGCAAGCTTAGGAGGGAGGCGTTTCTCTCCCCCCCAGCCCAGACACCAACCTTGTTCCACGTCTGCCTCTGTTGTGACTTGTGCTTTTGCCTCACACGACACGTGCAGCTGGGAAGGCACTCCTCCCTGACAGCTCCGCCGAGGAACCGTGGTGCCGGAGCGGCTCTTCTTGGAAGGGGATGGCTTCACTTCAAGACAAAAACACAACAAGGCAGAGCCTCGCTACTGCACAGAGCTCAGGAAGAGGAGATCCAGCACAGCCACAGCTGGCACGCACGGGGACACGCTGATGGATGAAGCAGCTCCATGTGGCCACGTTTGCAAAGCAAGAACAGCGCAGGAGGAAGGAGGAGGGAATGCAGCACAGCAGGATCCCTCATGTCCTCACACACTGCTGTGCCCCCCTCCCCAGTCCCAGCTGCTGAGCACGAAGCCAGGCACAGCAGCACCCCACATGGAGTACTTACAGGGTATCTTCTTGAACACTGTGTTGCACATGAAGCGCTGGAATCTTTCGGCATAGAAGCTGGGTCTGTGCACGGATACGGTGTCCTGAAAGGGATGAGCAGTGTGGGAATCTGCATTAGTAAGTGATGGCAGATAGCAGCAGCCTCCCCCAGCCCTGACCCGTGCTACGTTGGCCTGGGAACACTTCCAGGCACCACTGCTTTCATGTAGATGAGAAACACACAGAGCCCTTGGAAATCCAGGGCACTGTGCAGAATGAGCACCCACAGTGAGCTGAACAAGGGAAGGTGCAGTGCTGTGCTTGCTGTGCTTGCTGCTTACCCCGTCGTGAACAAGGGCCTTCCACGAGTGCTCCAGCTTCTTCACAAACCTAACAAAGCAAAGAACAAAGAGCAGATTTCACACCTCTTTGTGCACAGGGTGGTGGCTGCAGGGTGCTGAGCTTCTCCTCTGACCAGCAGCACCCAAGCAGTGGCTTGTGGCCATTCTAAGCCACTGTTTGTTTTCTCCTCGCTGCTTCCTGCATACAACAACCCACTGAGCACAGAAATAGCCCCTGTCAGAGGCAATTCCCTCCTGGGAACGGGAGGTAAACGCAGTAAACAAGACCTGGAAACCGATCCCCAAACACCCAATTCAAGAAAACAACAACAGAGAAATAAAGGTGGACAATAAGACACGTCTTAACTCCCTTGGAAAGGCAGTCCTCCCCACAGCAGCACAAAGCTGTGCCCCCCAGGTGACACACAGCCCCCCCTCAGACTGCCCTACCTGTAGGACTGCAGCACATCGATGATGCCGACGTAGAGGAGCAGCCTCTCCCCCTTGGCGTTGCGGGCAGGAATGCCCCCCATCCTGCAAGGACAGCACGGTGTGTGTTGGTGAGGTTTGCTCCACCTGCCCAAAGCCAATCCCTGCTGTGCAGTTTTGTTGCAGACTGATCCCAACCCGCCCACGAGGAGACCAAGCAGCTGCAGGGGTGGTGGCAGCAGGGATCAACCACAGCATGGAATCACAGAATGGCTGGAGCTGGAAGAGACCCCAAAAGGGCACCTCATCCCCCCCCCCCCCTCCATGAACAGAGGCACCCACAGCTCCATCTGCACTCACAGCTCACCAGCCTGCCCATGGGGGTCAGCAGGGACCGGGCACCACCACCCTCACGCCTCTGGGAATCCTGTGCCAACACCACATTGCCCTTCTCATAACCACCATCTTTACTGTGCTCTGCCTGAGCCTTCCTCTTTTAGCTGGGAACTGTTTCCCTTCATCCTGCCACACAGACCCTGCTGAGGAGTCCATCACTTTCTCTTTTAGAGCCAAAGGAAGCAGCGATCCAAGGCTGCCAGCAAGCAGTGGGCACCCCAACGACCCAGCTGAAGGCAGCCCTGAAGCAGAGCAGCACACACTCACTGGTCATCTGTCTCTATGGTGCCTCCCCTCCGGGCCTCCCCCTGGATGGACTCCATGGCAGTGGAATACAGAGCTTTCTGTGCTGCAGGTCGCCTCGTGTCAGCCTGGGACGTCCCATCTGCCATCGTGTGCTCCCTTTGCGCCAGATCCATGTTATGGATTGCCACCAGCAAACTGTAATCCATGATTTTAAAACTCTGCAGGACCTGGGCAAAAAAAGTCAACAAAGGTTCATTGCCACCGTGAGCTCCATCGAGCTGCTGAGAGGGCACCCACAGTAGCGCCAACGGTGCCACCTGGATCCCCCCAGCACAGCTTTTAACCCACAGCCTGCCTCTGCCAGCTCATCTGCAGATGGCAAAGGGAGCACCAGGAATGCCTGCAGGACTCAGAGCAGGGACAGCATTCTTGCACAGCTGCTGGCAGGCTCAGAGCTGAGCCCACTGCCCGCTCCCCTGCAGGCCTGACACAGGGAGAGGGCAAACAGCTTCCAGCCCACAGCACTGCCAAGCAGCACACTGTCCAGCCAGCACCCCTGGGAGAGGATGCAGGACTGCTGGGTGCCAGCCCCTCCTTCACATAAAGGCTCAAAAAGAACCACCACCACCCCCCCCACTTACCAAACAATCTCTCTGCAACGTTTTGCACAGAGCATTATACATGTCTGAGTCCAAGAAGAGGCCGTCGGGGATGTCCTGCATAAAATCCAAGTCCTTGTAGGTGGGGAAAACCTTCTCTCTCTCCTTCTGGGACGCTCTGCGTTTGTAGGTGGAGCCCTTCAGGTCGTATTTGAGGTGCATCTTGACGGAACGTGGCAGCAGGTTGTTCATCACCACAATGCGGATGTTTTTGCCCCCGGCTTGGACACAGTACAAGCCATAAAACTTGGGCAGCAGCGTCCTTGGGTTCTGATTCAAGTTCTAAAAGAACCAAAGACATAGAAATGCCTTCAGAGCCAGCCTGGCTATTCTCATTCCACCCAGCAGAGCTGCTCGCTCCTCCCAGCAGGGCCGGCAGCAGTTCAAAGCACAGAAACAAAGGGATGAGGGTGGGGAGGGAGGGACAGGCTGGTGCTGCCCACTGTTAACATCTCACTGCAAAGCTGAGGGTCAGATCAGCCCATGAGTGCAGGAGAACTCCCTGCTCACACACACGGGGACAAGCAGGACCCTGCACTAGGCTCAGGGCTCAAAGGTTAGCATGGAGCACGTGGTGTTACGTGCAAAGAAAGGCTCTCCTGGCCTCACTTACCATGTAGTAACCGGGCAGCAGCTTCTGCAAGAACTCTGCCTCTTTGTGCTGAACTGTCTTGATGATAAACTCGTCGTCGCTGGACACGTAGAAGAGGGATCCACTGGCCCCAGAGTTTGAGAGCTCAATGAGGGGCTCACTGCAGAGCGAGTACTGAGGAGGAGAGGAGAAAAGCAGAGGTGGAACACAGCAGCACACAGCCCTTCCCTTCAGACAGCACCAGGCAAACCCCGGGACCACATACTGCATCCACTGCTGTGCTTACAGAGCTCCCCACGGCTCCGAGCAGGGATAGAGCACAAACCCCCACCCCAAAGCACACCCAGCAGTGCCATACCAGGTAATCATCCGGCCGGATCCCAAACAGCTCCCGGAAATATCGGAAGGCCACCGGGGCGTAGGTTTTGAACCGAAAATCATTGTAGTGGTGAGCTGGGGTGAGGTTACTGCCTTCACTGCTCGAGGAGAGAGGGACACACAAGGGTTTGCAATCACACATTATGGGTCTATCTGAGAAGCAAGGCCTGCTCTGACCCTAAATGCACCCCAGAACAGACCCACCCTGGAGGGATGCAGAAAGGCACACAGCAGCATTTGTTCAATAGACCCATGGGGGTCGCAGCAGAGCTCTGCAGAAACAGAGCTGCTCTGCATGCAGTGCCTCTGCTCAGCACTGCTCCTCCAGCTCTGCTGCTGCTTCCTTAACATGAGCAGGGCTGGGAACTTAATGCTGCTACCGCTGCTAAAGCACAACAGGGAGGAAGAAAGCAAGCACTGACCTCGGGAAGAAAATACTTTCTACTACGTAGAAATCTTGCATGAGAACATCTCTTTCGGGTTTAGTGCTCAAGCTCCCAACCGTGTGAGTGATGCCCAGCTGGATGGCGCCTTTCAAGGCTGATGACGTTGTCTGAAGGAGCAGAGAACAAGTTAGGCAACATAAGTGGCCGACTGAGAAGAGGAACAAGAGGAGGTAAAGGAAAGACAGCTCCACGCTCAGCAGAGCACCACTTCTACATGCTGGTTTCCTTCTCAATGAGCAGCACCACTCTCTGGCTCTGTCCCAGGGCAGCCTGCACTGGGCAGGGAGCAGCAGCAGGGGGAACACCTCCCTGCCCCCACCCCAGTCATGTTCTAAGGACCTGAGCTGCAATCTCATTGCCTCCCCCACACCCTGCACTTACAGGGGTGCTGACCTCGTTCCCCTGTCACCAAACACAGCGGGCAGCAGCTCAGTGGGGCTGCAGAGCTCGCAGCACGCACCGCTTCCTGACTTGTGCCAGGCTGGGGCTCTTTGGCCTTAAAGTTCATTATCATGTCAAAATAAGGAGTGCAGACAGGCAGCCACTCCTGCACCCCGTGCGTGAGCTGTCCCAGAACAATGCCAGCCTGTGTTCCTGAACAGCTGCTGACATCAGGAGTTCTCCTCTGTGCAGCACATGACCTCACCTCGGGCTGCCCTTCCCAAAGCAGCCCAACACCCCACAACACCCTGCTCCTCTCCAGCTACCTGCCTGCATCCCCCATTTCCTTTGGTTTCCTGGGGGAGGAAGAATGCAATTCCTTTCACCCCCTTCCAACTCTGTGCTGCCTGACCACAGCTCTCAGCTCAGCCCTGTCTGTGCTGCTGCCTCGTCGGTGAGTGCACAACAGCACAGAGCCACGTTGCCAAGGAACAACTGCTTCCCTCCTCCATCGGCCGAGCAGCTGGCCGCCTGTTTATCATCACTTCCACAGGGGAAAGAATTCTAGAAAAACAACTTGCCACCTCTGGAAAAAAGAAGGGATGGAAAAAAGGCAGCCTGCCCAGTCATCTCATTCCCAGATCGGTCCCATGCAGCTCCACGGGCCCTCGCAAAGAAAACACTTCAGGTATTTTGTGGCAGTTTCTGCTCTGTTCTCCTCCCATTGCTGCCCAACCTCCATCCCCGGGTTTCACAGGGAACCAGAAGGCAGCAAATGTGAAGGCAGCAGTCGGTGCAGGACAGACACTCCAACAGAGTTTGGCTTAGCAGGAGCAGCGCAGCTCCAACTCCTGCCTTGCACTCTGACCAGAGCAGCTCTGGGGTAGAGATTTGGATAAGAAGCATTGCCTGCACCAAGTGCACAGAGCCCTCATCTGCTCCACCTCCCACCCCCCAGAGCCAAACTCACATCAGAGGAAGTCACTCACTGTCCCCGTGAAGCCCAATGAAGCGGAAGCAGCATCTACAGAACAGCCGCAGCTCCGGCTTGTGGCGAAGCCCCCAAACAATCCCCCCTTTGTAAAGCACATTCCAGGAATGCCACGAGATCTGCAGGAAGGACTGTGCCCCAGGAGCACAGGATCAGCCAGAAGAGGCCTAGGAAATGCTGCCAGCAGGCAGGGCTTCGAAGTGCTCTCCTTTTGAAGGCTATAAGAGAAGCTGGCCAAAAGGAGCACACAGCACACTATGCTGCACTCTGAGTGACCATCACAGCCATCATTGCAGCACCCAACAGCCAGCCAGGCTGGGATCCACATCACACAGAGCAGGAGAGCCGTGCAGCACATCTCTCACCTTCTTGTAGGTGGTTTCACCCGTGGAATCCACTCCTCTGTGCCCTTTCTTTATCGTCTGGGAGCCCGGCTGCCCCGAAGAACCCGGCATCTGGGATGGAGGGAAAGGTGGTAAGAAAAGAAGGGGGGGGTTCAAAACACAACGTGTTTCCAAAGCACCCACTCCAGCAATGCCATCCACACAGCAAGGACCGTGCTGTGCCCAGGGAAGCAATCAGCACCCGCAGCCAGCACAGGGCACTGAGCACACCTGGGGGATGCTGTTCACCATCCCTGCTGTCACAAAGCCCAGCACCCCGCCGCCTGTTTGCCAGCAAGGCCAGCTCCCTACGGAAGCAGCTTAGGAAAGCTGCACACACAGACAGCCCTGACTCACGGCCCAAGAACTCACTTGGCTGCCTCTCCAGTTTAAGCACACGCTGCTGACTGCAGCGCAGAGCACAGGGCTGGCTGCTCTGCTGGCAGGATGGCTCAATCCCAGCACAGCTTGTCAGGGGGAACCCAAAGGCTGCGCTCACTGCTGTGCTACCCCTGGCTTCTCTGCTCCCTCCCCAAGTCAGGAATTGGGTGTTTGGAGCCATCCAGCAGCACTTCACCTCTTGCTCACAAACTTACCTCTGGGGTCAGTGACTTTTTGAAGGCAGACGGCCCTGTGGGAACAAAAAGACCCGCAGTCAGGAGGAGGGAAGCAGCAGCAAGCATCGCACAGCAGCACAGCTCTGTGCATCCCGGAGACATCCAGCAGCAAAGGAACATCAAACCACAGCTGCTCCTTCCCAATAGAGGGTCTGGGGGGGGGGGGGGGGGTACTGGGCACAGGGACCCCTCTGCGATGTCTCTCTGTGCTTCAAAGCTGCCAGATGGACCAGGCCCAAAGGTGGGCACAGGGAACAGCGGTTTGGGGCCCAAAGCAGGCAGACTTGGTTCCTATTTCCTTGTTGTTTCTTCTGCCTGCTTCAGGCACAGCAGGATTTTGTATGGGAGCTGTGACAGCACCCACTGCAACAGCCCAAGCACAACAACCCCACTGCAACGGCTCCCCACAGCCAAGCAGCACCGGGATGAGCATTACAGCACACAGACCCCCATGTTTCAGCCCTATGGAACCACAGACCTTTCACATCTCCACGTTTCAGCCCTACCCTCGGAGATCTTCTCCATGACCCTATAATTCCTTGTGGGAATGGTTATAATCCCTTGTGGGAATGGTGGGGGATGGGCAGGTTGTTGGGCTTGATGACTTTGGATATCTCTTCCAACCCTAATGCTCCCATGATCCTACTTATGGACACGGATAGTGGGCACCGTGGGGATGGGTTGGGGGTCAGATTTGATCTTGGGGGTCTTTTCCAACCCTGATGATCCTCTGATCCCATTCAGGACGTGGTTAGTGGGCTTGGTGGGGATGGGTGGGCACTGGACTCAATGGTCTTGGAGATCTTCAGCCTCAACAATTCTGTGCCTCTATGAGTGAGTGTGTGGGGATGATGGGCTGACAGTTGGACTTGATGATTTCAGAGGTCTTTTGCAACCCTATTGATTCTATCCCACTTGCCAAACTCCACCAGGACGCAGGGATGGGGATAAAAAAATCCCAACCGTGTCAATACAGCACCTGTTCAACAGCAAACAAACCTCATTTGCTTCTTTCCAAACACTGAATTTGTCAGTAATGTAAATTGAAACCACCAAACCCCCCCCCAAGATCCCAACAACCCCATTGCAACGGCAGCACCAGCCTCATCCCCTCGGAGATTAGCCGTGTTACTATTTAATCACCCATGCAAATCCTTACTCCATCAGGATTTAACCACAGAGCAGCAGATCCTCACTGTGCTGCCTTAACCCCGCAGCACTGAAGGGAACACAAGCCAAGCCATGAGCTCATATCCAAACCCTGCTTGCTCACGGGGTGCTGCTTGGGGGTCTGGCTGGCCCTGAGACCCCAAGGCTGTGTTGGTGTCCCTGGGAGCACCAGCATAACAAGCTATGCTGCCCAAACAAGGCAGTGATCACAACAGCACTGAGGGCAGGAGGAAGGCTGAGGTTTCCATGCAAACACCCTTCGGTTCCCTCAGCCTGAGGGAGGTTTTATAGCTGGTTTTGTTTGTCACACACACACAAACACACAGAGACTGCTCGGAGAAGCGAAGGTGTTAAACTGAGAGCTGTAAGCAAAACACAGCAACACAGCTCAGGAGAGCACACAGCTCTGGATCTGTTTGAACCAAACAGTCCCTCAGCTGCAACCCAGGCTGAAAAACAGCAGCGGGATCCAAGGGTTCATTCTGGACAGAGACGGCAGATTCAGGTTAAGGTCACATCCAAAACCAAACTGGCCCTGCCCCATCACAGCCACCTTTTCCTTTCATTCTCAGAGTTGGGCTCAATCCCTTTGGTGCTGCAGCGGCTCCTCCAGCTGCAGCTGCCCGGGAGCACTTTCAGCCCCAACGTCTGTACATCCCAATGGGGGGGAACAGCTGGAAAAACCAAAGCTGAGCACAAGAAATGGCCGCAGCACCTCATTGGAGGGGCTGGGAAATGCTTTGGTGGCACAGAGCCGGGCAGACCCCAGCATCCACCAAAAGGCACAGCAGCATGCGGTAAGGGCAGCACTGACACTCAGCTCTGCTCTACATTTAAAGCCAAACCGAGTTTAGCTGCAATCCTGCTATTCTCAGACAAGAAATAACAAGCCAAAACGTCAGCACAACCAAACACAGCGCCAACACCCGACCAGGCCGGGATACGGCATGGAGCTCAAAGACACCACGATGAACCCAGTGGGGTCAGAGCGTGGGGCCGCAGCAGGGAAGGCTCCTCTGCAAAGCCAAACAGGGGCATGGAGAGCACACAGCAACCGCAGCACGTTGGGTTGGGGAGCATCGTGTTATGGAGGCCCCAAAGCCGTGATGGTTTGGGGGGGGGAGACGGTTACCGCGCAGGAGGAGGAGGTGCTGTGTGCATTGCAGTGCTTCTAACCTCTTCGGAACGACACCACCGAGCAGCATAAAAAGCTGAAATCTGAACGAGGGAAAGAAAAAAGAGAGGTTACACGGCGGGTAACAGGTTTGGGATGGTTGGTCCTTGAGAAAGGCAGAGGAACGTGGAAAGAAAAGCAGCGGTGCCACCCTGGCAGCTCTTCTGTGCACAGAGCTGAGAGGCTTCAGGGATGGGGATGGTTGAAGTCAGAGCTGGGAGCATCCCAACGCTGGGAAGCACGGCAGGACTCAGCCGGTGCTTTGGGAATGTAGGTCAGCCATAGGGGATCCCCGGGAGCAGCCTGTGAGTGAGTGAGTAAGCAAGGCAGAGTCCATGGGGATGGAAGAATTAATCACCGTGCTGTGCTGCGAGCAGAGCTGAGACAACACAAGCAGCAGCTTTTACTTTCCATAGAGAAACCCCGGTCAATGCGGGGTCAGCGCTGGCCCCAAAGCCACGCGGCTCCCATCCCCATGGGACGTGCTCCCATTCAGCCCCACACAGCAGCTCCCCCCTCTGTCGCTCTGGCTGCCCTCCTTTGTCTCTGTCCCACTCTCAGCTCAGCACCAATAGAAGCAGCTCCCAACGCTGCCCATAAAGCCACCCAGAGCTCTGTGTGTGCTCAGAGTGCTCCAAGAGAGACACAACGCGAAGTCACCGACGTGCCCAGCAAGATGAAGGGCTGCCCTGACATCCTGCTCGCTGAGTCCCTGCCTGCTCTCACCCCTCCGGGATGATTTCCTCCCCCAGAAGGGATGGAGCCATTCTGAGAGCAATTCTTTTGTCTGCGGCCGCCGGGGAGGGGCCCGAAGGCCAGAAGGTGACAATGAACTCCCAGCTCTCTCTCTCTCTCTCTCTCCATCCTTACAAAGCACAAAGAAGCAAAACGATCGAAATCCAGCATTAGCATTTTTGGCAAAGGGGCCGTTTCAAAGTGAAAGAAGCAAAATGAGAAACCTTTCCTCCCTCCCCCCTCGTGTGATTTCCCGGGAACAGGAAGGATCGTGGCGTCCCACCCTTCCGTCCCAGTCATTTCAGCTGAAAGACACTCTGAGTAATCAGCCCTGGGGGGAACCACGCATAGCCCAGGGGGGACACCGAGCTGTGGGGCCGGCTTTAGGGTTTACCTATGGAGAAAGCAAAGCTTTGTGCCCTGAACAGTCAGCCCCACATCCCGGCCCCACATCCACTGGGGTCTGAGATGCTTTAGGGTTATGCATTAGGAAAAGTAATGCCCCGTACCCAGAGCAATCAGCCCCACAACCACCACCACCCCCCCCCCCCCCTTTAGTCTGAGAGAAGCCCCAGAGATGGGATGAGAGCTTTAAATGCTGCACTGCTGGGGATCAGCCGAGGTGAACACGCTTCACGTCACGCAGCTTTGCCACCAGGATTGAAATCCAGCAGGAAAAGCACCTCGACCAACACCAAACTACCCTGGAAAGCAAAGAGCGGCGCCGATCCACGCAGGGAGAGAGAAGAGGTTGATCGTGCACTTCTTCTCCCCCGTGTGAAGCTCTCGATGCTCTCTGAGCTTTATGGAGGCGGCAGCTCCTCCTCCGGGTGAGGGAGGTGAGCTGTGTGACACCTCCGAGCTCCCAAAGCAAAGCATGGCAGGAGGAGACCCTGCAGCTTCAGCCACGGACCCCCCCCATTCCCCACAGCCCAAAGGGGGCGGGGAGGGGGCACAGACCCGTTTCCAGAGGCTCTAAATGAGGAATGCGATGCCAGGAGGCCGCCGAGGTGAGGCCCCGCTGGGTAGCAGCCCCCCAGCCTTCCCCCTTTGGGCAACCAGAAGCCCTCCGTGCTTTGCCCTGCAATCAGTAACGGCCACAGCATCCCCAAACCAGAAGAACTCAGGGACGGCTGTGGGAATCACCCCGGTTCCACGTCCAGCATCCCCAAACCAGACCCATTCCCACCAACTTCGAAGGCAATAAGGGGTGTAACCCCCCCCCCAACACTGAGACGGCCGAATCACAGCTCTAAGTGCCCCGCTGTGCCTCCCAGCATCCCGACCCCGGGCCGAGGGCAGCCCCACACCCCCCATATATCACTATATGGTGACCAAACCCCCTCCCCCCCATACGGTGCCAAACGGCCCCACAGCCCCAACGGCCGCGACTCCCAGCCGGGCAGGGGCAGGCCGTCACCTCAACCCCCCCCCGGCCCCACAGCACCATCCCGTGCCCCAACCCGGCCCACACCGCCCCTCACAGGCCGCTCAGCGCCGCCCGGGCCCGGCCTCCCCCCTCAGCTTTGCCCCGGGCCTACAGCCCGCACCTCCCTCAGCCCCCACACGGCCCGGCCCCCCACCATCCCACATCCCCACCCGCCCCCCCAGCAGCCGCTCGCCCCCCCCTTCAGCTCCCAGCTCCGCCTCCCCCACCGCCCCCAGGCCCAGCCCGCGGTCCCTCCGTACCCCCAAGGCCGCCGCTGCTGCCGCTGCTGCCCCCCGACTCGGGCCCCGCCGCCGCCATCTTGCCGCCTCCTGCGCCCGCCACCGCCTCGCGTGAGGCCACGCCCCCTCGGCACCACCCACGTGTCACGTGCTCTCCGAGCAGCCAATAGAAATCATCCGAGCCTTCCGGACCTCCGGGCCCTCAAGGGGGCGCTACATCGATCGCTTCGCCCCTGCGGCAGGACGACGAGTCGAGCGCCGATGGCGGCGGCGGCACCGCCATGAGTTTGGCTGAAGGCCGCGCTCCGCGGCGCACGGCCGGGAACCGGCTGTCGGGATTGCTGGAGGCCGAGGAGGAGGATGAGTTCTACCAGACCACGTATGGAGGCTTCACTGAGGTGGGACGGGCTTTGTCAGGGGGGTCAGAGGGGCTGCGAGGCGCTGTGAGGCCTTGGAGGGGGGGTTGGGAGGAGAACCGGGGCCTGAATGGGGACCGGGGGGTCGTTAGGATGGGGCTGTATGGGGGTGTGAGGTGGACAGAAGGGGTCGGGAGGGGAGATGAGAGGGTTGGAATGGAGACTGAAGGGGATGGGGGGCTGAGGGGGATGGGGCTCGGGTCTATCGAGTGTCCTCTGACCTGCTGGGAAGGGATTCGGATGGCCCCAATTGGCTGGGATAATTAGCGACCTGCTAATTGCTGACTGCGGGGGGGAAGTGTCCCTTGGAGGACCTGAAGGGGTTCGTGAGGGAAATTGGGGGGTCCTGGAGGGGCTGGGGGCACTGAGGGGGTCAGGATGGGGACGGGGTGGCTTTAGATGGGCTTTGAGAGGGGGATAGAGGCTCCAAATGGGGGCTGGGAGGAACCCCGGGGGGAATGGCCCATAGGGGGAGGGGGTGGAGCGCAGCCCTGGGTGTGACGCTGCCCTTCTATCCCTGCAGGAGTCGGGGGATGACGAGTACCGGGGCGACCAGTCGGACAGCGACGATGAGGTGGATTCCGACTTCGACATCGATGAAGGCGAGGAGCCGACGAGCGACCAGGATGAGAGCGAACCCAAGAAGCGGCGCCGCATCGTCACCAAGGCCTACAGAGTGAGGAGGGGACGGCTGGGGGTCCATCCGAGCGTCCTCTGACCCACTGGGATGGCCCCAAATGGGTGTAATAATAATAGTAACCTGCTAATTGCTGACTGTGGGGAGGATGTGTCCCTTGGAGGACATGGGGCAGCCCCATATGGCTTCTCCATCCTCACATCCTTCCTGCCCAAACCATAGGAGCCCATCAAGAGCCTTCGACCCAAGAAGGCCGACACCCCCAGCAGCAGCTCCCAAAAGGCCCGAGAGGTGAAATCAGCCCCGCTGGAGCTCCAGGATGAAGTAGGAGACAGTGAGTGCACACAGGCTGGGATGTGTCAGCATCTCTAAGCTGGAACCAGGCACCCCACTGCCCCGTGAGCTGTGCTGGCCCCACATTGAGCCCCATCCTCCCGCTGCAGGCCGTAAGCACATGAGGCAGTCGACGACAGAACACACACGTCAGACCTTCCTGCGTATCCAGGAGCGCCAGGTTCAATCCAAGCGCAAGAAGGGAGGCCCCAACTACGACCGCCCGCTGACACAGGAGGAGCTGCTGGAGGAGGCCAAGATCACGGAGGAGATCAACCTCCGCTCGCTGGGTGAGGAGAGGACAGGGATTGGGAATGGGGGGGGGGGTGTAGTGGGGGGTGCTGAGACCCTCTGGGCTCATCTCTGCTTCCCCAGAGAACTACGAGCGCCTGGAGGCTGATAAGAAGAAGCAGGTGCAGAAGAAGAGGAAATGCATCGGGCCTGTGATCCGGTACTGGTCCGTCACCATGCCCCTCATCACAGAGCTGGGCAAGGAGGAGAACGTGGACGTGGAGGGGTGAGTTGGGAACAGCGGATGGGATCCTGATGCTTTCCCCTTATGCTGCACACAGACCCCATCACTCCCATCCTTGGGGCTCAGTAGGGAGCAGCAGGGTTAGTGCTGCCCAGGTTCCCCCAGCTCCATGCATCCCTTAGAGCTGATTGTGGCTCTTCCAGGTTGGACCAAGACCCTCAGCAGGCAGAAGCTGCTCCAGCCTCCAGCTCCAAGTGCTCCCGGACCTTCATCTCCTTCACCGACGACGAAACCTTCGAACGTTTCTTCCCCAAATCGAAGGCTCCGCGGTTGCCGGTGCGGGAGATCTGCCCTGTTACCCACAAACCCGCCGTGTATCGTGACCCCATCACTGACATCCCTTATTCCAACATCCGAGCCTTTAAAATCATCCGCGAGGCTTACAAGAAATACATCACGGCCCACGGGCTGCCCAGCGCCGCTGCTGCATCCGCTGCTTTGGGTGCTGCTCCTCCTGGACCTGATCCTGGTCTAAGAGCCACACGGCAGAAGATCATCATCAAGCAGAGCGTGCCCACGGCTTGAGAGCGCCGGTTCCTTGTTCCATGTTGACCTGCTTTGTGCTGTTGTTTTCTTGCCTATTTTTTGTAATAAAAAGGAGAAAAAAGAAGGAGCCTGGAGGTGAGGGGGGGGTGTGCAGGTCGTGCCCCCGTTGCTGGGTTATCCAGCAGGATGAAATGAAACCTTGTTTGCAGGCAGATCCATGCAGTGCCCCATGCACCCCCCCCCCATAGAGTGTTCAGAGGGGCTGGAGGTGAGTGGGGCACACAGGCTGTCTCAGGGCAGCCTCTCCCTGCAGTGACAGAGGTGCCTCCCACAGCACCAACCCCAAACCTCTCCCCCCTCCCCCGGTATGGGGTGGATGCAGCAGTGAGCTCTGATGCCCCGGGGGGGGCTCCTGAGGGCGGCGGGTACCGGGGTGGAGCTGCGCGGGGCGCTGGTAGGGCTCGATAACAGCGGGATATGTGATCTCGCCCCTCCCCACTGCCGGCTCGCAGAATAAAACGCTGATCTCATGCCCTGCGCGGCCGGAGCCCTTGGCTCAGCACCGGGCACAGCCCAGGCAGGCTACACAGCACCGGCCAGCAGCCAGGTATGGCCTTGGGGGGGAGGGATGGGGGGCGGGGGGGTGTCCCCACTAAGGACACCGGCTTGGGGGGGGTCACAGGGTGAGCTGGGGGTCCCCGTGCTGAGCGGTGCTGTTGGGTTTCTCCTGCGGCTGTCAGCTCTGGGGTTACCGTGGTGTCCCCCTGGAGAGCCCCTTCCCATTCTCAGAGCTGCGGGTTGGGGGCAAATCCCCACCCCATGTGGGTCCCTCGGGGGGCACGGGGATCCACGTCATGAG
This sequence comes from Excalfactoria chinensis, assembly GCF_039878825.1. Classification (NCBI taxonomy): domain Eukaryota; kingdom Metazoa; phylum Chordata; class Aves; order Galliformes; family Phasianidae; genus Excalfactoria; species Excalfactoria chinensis. Next base: position 308,917 of record NC_092856.1, read on the forward strand.
CGTGTGCCCGTGGTTCCTCCCTGGGTGGCTGCGGGGTGCAGAAGGGGGGGGGTTATGGAGGGCTGTGGGGAGCAGCGCTGAGCTGTAACTCAGGTTCCCCAAAAGCACCACAGTGAGGCCTGAGTCTGACCCACAGCCAGAACTGCCCCACAGCTCCCGGCCAACAGGACCCCCCTCAGCCCCCCAATAACCCCCATGGCACAGCTGTGGCACACTGAGGGGTGGAGGTATCAGTGTCACATGCCCCCCCTCCCGCCCCCCAGGCCACCCCCATCCCACAGCCATGACATCCTACCGGCAAGAGCTGGAGAAATATCGGGACATCGACGAGGACAAGATCCTACAGGAGCTGTCGGCCGAGGAGCTGGAGCAGCTGGACACGGAGCTGCTGGAGATGGACCCCGAGGTGCGCTGGGGGGGTCAGCACAGCACAGGATGGGAGTGATGGGGGGTCAGGCACCCATGGGTGTCCCCCGGTGCTTGTCCAGAACGTGCTGCTGCCGGCGGGGCTGCGGCAACGGGATCAGACACAGAAGAGCCCGACGGGACCGTTGGACCGCGAGGCGCTGCTGCAGCACCTGGAGAAGCAAGCGTTGGAGGCCAAGGAACGGGAAGACCTGGTGCCATTCACTGGGGAGAAGAAAGGTGTGGGAACGGGGGGACGTGGTGGGGGGACGCGGTGGGGGGACAGGGCACTGCAGCACCAGGTATATTTAGCTTGGCGGCACGGAGCTCACCAGCAGCTCAGATGTCCCGGGCGAGTTGGTCCCCAGCCAGCCCCGGGCATGGCCACCCCCTGGCAATGTCACAGTGCTGGCAATGCCACCCCCCAAGTGCTGCCAACCCCTCCCCTGTGCTGCCACCCCTCATTACGTCCCCCTCCCTGGCTGCTCCTGCCTTGCATGGGGGTCACCGAGACCCCGGGGTTGGTGTCACTCCTTGCTGTGGGGCTGTGCAAGGTGTGAGTCACATCCCACTGCACAGGGAAACCCTTTGTGCCCAAAAACCCAACACGAGAGATCCCCCGTGAGGAGCAGATCACGCTGGAGCCGGAGCTGGAGGAGGCTTTGGCCAACGCCACCGAGGCTGAGATGTGTGACATTGCAGGTGGGTCCAGCACAGCACTGCTGTGTCACACCAACCCCTCACACCGAGCTGCTGTTGCACTACAGCACTGCACACCCCCTGCCCCAACCCCACCTCCATCCCCATATCACACCCATATCCCCCAACCTTCATGCTGTGACCACCGAGTCCCTGCCATCCCCTGGCTCCAACAGCAGCATCTCCCTGCACTCAGCTTACAACCCCCAACCCCTGTGGGGCTGCAGCTGCCCTGGAAGGGCCCTGGGGGGGGAGTCTGGTGTGCGTGGTGACCCCATGGGTGTCTGACAGCCATCCTGGGGATGTACACACTGATGAGCAACAAGCAGTACTACGACGCCATCTGCAGCGGGACCATCAGCAACACGGAGGGCATCAACAGTGAGTTGATGTGGGGGGGAGAGTGGAGAATAAGGGGGGGGGCAGTGGGGCTGGTGGTGGGATTGGGGTGAGGGAAGCCCACCTCTGTGCACACCCACGTGTCACACAGTCATTAGGGTTGGAAAATACCTCCACTGTCTCTAAGTCCAATCCTGACCCATCCGCACCGCGCTCACTTCAATTAAAGGATCATAGAATCACTGGGGTTGGAAAAGACCTCCAAAGTCACCCGGTCCGACCCCAACCCGGCCCCACCATGTCCCTAAATAGGATCACAGAACTATGAAGGTTAGAAACGACCTCTGAGGCCACCCAGACCAACCCCAACCCACCCCCACTGCCCACAGAATGATGGGATCACAGAACCAGAAGGGTTGGGATCACCACCCCCACCAAACCCCATCCCTCACACACACCCCTGTGTCCCCCCCCCCCCAACCCAGGTGTGGTGAAGCCAGATAAATACAAACCAGTGCCAGATGAGCCCCCAAACCCCACCAACGTGGAGGAGACGCTGCGACAGATCCAGGCCAACGACAGCGCGCTGGAGGACGTCAACCTCAACAACATCAAGGTGAGGGGGGCACCCACGGCTCTGGGCTGACCTTGGGGTACCTGGGGGGTCTCTGGAGGTGCTGTGCCCCCCTTGATATTACCTATCGTGTCCCATTGGTGCCACTTGCAACCCTTCAACAACAACCTGCGTGCTCTCGGGGACGGCTGTGTCCCTGGAGACATCCAGACCCCTGCGGTGCATCCCCTGGTGACTCTATGCACCACTATGGGGCCATTCCCACCCCATCGTTAACAGCCACGTCCCCCTCGCTGCAGGACATTCCCATCTCCACGCTGAAGGCCATCTGTGAGGCCATGAAAACCAACACCCACGTCAAGAAGCTCAGCCTGGTGGCGACCCGCAGCAACGACCCTGTGGCCAATGTGAGTCCATCCCCACATCCCCACCATCCCAAAAGGGGGGGGGGGCAGCCCCAGTGAGGTGAGGTGACACCCCGAGGTGACACGGGCATCCCGCAGGCTGTGGCTGAGATGCTGGCAGAAAACAAAACGCTGCAGAGCCTCAATATTGAGTCCAACTTCATCACCAGCACCGGCATGATGAGCGTCATCAAGGCCATGTACCAGAACAGCACCCTGAGCGAGCTCAAGGTGGACAACCAGGTGAGGATGGGCAACCACAGGGACCAGGAGGGGTCGGGGGGGTTGTGATGGAGGGGCTCCTGAATTCCCCTTTTGCCCCATGGTACCACTGCCCTGCAGTGCCAACGCCTGGGGGACACGGTGGAGATGGAGATGGCGACGATGCTGGAGCAGTGCCCCTCCGTCGTGCGCTTCGGGTACCATTTCACACAGCAAGGCCCCCGTGCCCGTGCTGCCATCGCCATCACCCGCAACAACGAGCTCCGTGAGTGACCCCCCTCCCCCCCCCCCAAATTAAAGGGTTAATAGGATCTCGGGACCTGACCTGCCTCTCCCCTGCGCCAGGTCGCAAGCAGAAGAAAACCTGAGCGTCCCCCATCACGGCCCCACTGGAGCCCGGAGCTCGGCTCAGCCACGGGTTCTGCTTTGGGCTCCCTGGGGCCGGATCTGCTGTAAATAAAGAGGACGAAGACACGGGGCTGGAGCTGGCTTGTGGAGTGTAATGCCCTCCTTCACAGCTTGAGACCCAGAGGGCCCCAATTACCTCGAACGATTAACGAAAGGCTCGTTAAGGGGCCCAGACGGACCTCTGGATCCCCTCGGGAAGCAGCAAGCTGCATGGTCAGGTCGGGGTATTTATACCCAAAGGATTGGGTTACAGGGCCCGGAGCAATGCCAGGATTTTGGGGGGGGGGGGGGGAGGAATGAGGCACCCCCAGCAGGGAGGTGGGCACCCATGGAGCTCAGAGCCAGGCACCCAGAGCCCCATAGCAGGCAGCACTGTGAGTCTGTGGGGTGGGTGAGGGTTTGCAGGGCACTGGGAAGAGCCCCCCAGCCCGGTGTAGGGTTGGTGCTGGCACCCACTGCAGCCCTGGCACCCATCCCAACAACTATTTATGGCCCCGAGCTGAGCAAGCGGGTAAATCCCAGTGCCCAGGTGTAACATCAGCCGGGGCAATGCTGCCAGGGAGCCCCCCCCCACCCTGGACAGGAGCTCTGGGGCCCACGGGACATAAGGGCTGGGGGGGGGGGTCCTCTCCCTGGGGGGTGGGCAGTGGTTTGGGAGTTGGCAGGGCTGTGTCCTGAGATGGGAGCACCCATAGGACCCACAGGCTGATGGGGGGAGGTGGGGGTGACGTGGCTGGGCGCTCCGCCGACTGCAGGGACAGCTGCTGGGTGCACGAGGAAGGGGAGCCCAACGCTGCCTAAAGGCCACGACCCCCACAGGCAACCATGTCTGCACCACACTGAGCGTGACCTGGAGCAGGGACAGCTGGGGACGGCCCAGAGCCCACAGCGAGACCGCAGTGCTACAATAAAGACGCCCTCAAAAAGGGGCACTCTGTGAGCACAAAACAAGGGGACCCCGCAGCACCAGGCTGTATTTCCCCTCGACCTGCACACCCCTTCATCTCCAGCTGCCCCATTCTCACAGCGGTGGGGCTGAACGCCTCAGGTGGGTGGCAGCGCGGGGGGCTCATCCTCATCAGAGTCAAACTCGGCGTTCTCATCCTTCACCCACTTCCCAGAGGGGTCCTGGATCCATCCAGCACTGCAGACGGACAGACAGATGGAGGAGGGCTGAGCAGGAGGGCAGCGATGGGGGTCCCACACCCGCAGACCCCGCTCACCTCCGCAGCTGTAGGTATCGCTGCAGCGCCTGGCGCCGTGTGGGGCTGACAGCTGTGGGTTGACTGGGGGGCGGTGATGGCTGAGCCCCCCTCGGGCCGCCCCGCTGAGTGTGGGTGGAATCCACGGCTGCCTCTGCAGAGCAGAGAGAGGAAACAATCAGAGAACCACAGGGGTTGGAGGAATCCAGTTATATACTTCCCACTGCACCACAGCCCTCAGCACAGTGTCTCAGCAGCCCTCACAGCTCCTCTTCTCCAGGCAGATCCACCCCATCCCCTGAGCTGCTTGCAGACCCCCACAGCTCCCCTCCCTCCTCCAGACGCCTCCCATGTCCTCCCGGCAGCACAAAGCCCAACTCTGAGCTCTGACAGCACTCACCTCCCCTCCCATTGCACTGCCTGGGCAGCACAACTGCAGCTGTGGCCTCCACTGCATCTCTGTGCTCCTTCATGGCTGTCGGGGCAGCACTCGGCCCCGTTCGGGTCCTTCCTGCTCTCACACCGCTTCCATCCCCCCTGCAAGGGACACCATCAGGGCTTGGAGTTGATGGGGGTGGGATGAAGGCTCTCCCCATGCTGCAGAGCTGAATCCTCACCCCGTCCTCCTGCAGCAGCTGTTGTATGGAGCTGCCTTCAGCAGCGCGCTCTGTGCGATCCGCCTCGTCCTGAGCAGCAGAGGAGCTGGGGAGCCCTGCGGGGGGGATGGGGGAGGGGGCAGAGCTCAGAGCTGCCCTTTGGGGGGTGTATAGGGAAGGGGAGGGAGCTCCGCACCCACCTCAGCGCCCACCGGCACCTCCTGGCACTGCTGCTCCCTCACTGCCGCCTCCTGCGTGCGGCTGCCGCCATAGCAGCGCCGGAGGCCTGGAAGGGAAGGGGTGGGTGTGTGTGTGTGGGGGGGGGGGGGGGGTCTCAGCACTGCTCCTCCCTCACAGCCCCTCACTCACTGCCCACGTGTTTCTTGCCGGTCCGATGCACCGCCAGCACCTCCAGCGTGTCGAAGACGGGGCGGTGCGGGCACACCGTGCAGGCGTACCTGTGTGGGGATGAACCACCGAGCGATCGGAGCGTCACGGAGAGCATCGCTGGGCCCTCCGGTGGGCCCGCGGCCCTCCTGCTATGGGGGTTCCCCCCTCCCACCCCCCGCACTTGGGGGTCTCCGCCGTTCACCTCCCGCTCCTCAGCAGCAGTGCTTCGTCCTCCGGGATGTAATTGGCCAACAGCTCCGACACGCGTCTCCTCTGCGAGGGGGGCAACGAGGAGCCGTGAGGGCGGCCCCCGCCTCGGCCTAACCCTCCCCAAAGGCCTAACCACCCCCAAAGGCCTAACCACCCCCAAAGGCCTAACCACCCCTAAAGGCCTAACCACCCCTAAAGGCCTAACCACCCCCAAAGGCCTAACCACCCCCAAAGGCCTAACCACCCCTAAAGGCCTAACCACCCCCAAAGGCCTAACCCTCCCCAAAGGCCTAACCACCCCCAAAGGCCTAACCACCCCTAAAGGCCTAACCACCCCTAAAGGCCTAACCACCCCCAAAGAACTAACCCTCCCCAAAGGCCTAACCACCTCCAAAGGCCTAACCACCCCCTCCGTCCGCCAAAGGAACCTGCTGCCGGGTTGGGGAGGGTTTACCTGCAGCACCGCCAGCTGCCCCGCGTCGTCACCGTCCCGCTTGAAGGACATGGCGGAGCCCAGCGCCGCACCGCCGTCGCCATGGGGAGCGCCCAGCCGTCCGCTTCCGGGTCCTCCGTCCCGTCGTGCCTCGCGCGGGTGTGTTGACCAATGGGGAGCGCGGCGCGGCGGAGCCGCGAGGCACGACGGGAATTGTAGTTCTCCGTCGCACTTCCGCCGCGGGACCCGAAGGGCGCTGAACTACGACGCCCAGCGGCCTCCGCGCCGGGCCCGAGCAGGGCCGGGGAGTGGCGGGGAGCCCCGCTATGGCCGGGGGTCGGGAGCACCGCGTGGGGCCGGGGGACACCTTGCCGGGATTGGCGCTGCGTTACGGAGTCACGGTGAGGGGGGGGGGGGGGCAGCGGGGTGAACCCACAGCGGGCACCGCAAGTGCCCTAACCCACGACCCCGCCGCGTCCCTCCCCCGTCCCGTCCCATATCCATCCTATATCCATCCCATATCCGTCCCATATCCATCCCGTCCCATCCCATATCCGTCCTATATCCATCCCATATCCATCCCGTCCCATCCCATATCCATCCCATATCCATCCCGTCCCATCCCATATCCGTCCTATATCCATCCCATATCTGTCCCATACCCATACCATATCCGTCTCATATCCATCCTATATCCATCCCATATCCATACCATCCTGTCCCATATCTATCCCATATCCATCCCATCCCGTCCCATATCCATCCCATCCCGTCCCATATCCATCCCATATCCGTCCCATATCCATCCCATATCCGTCCCATATCCATCCCATCCCATCCCATCCCATATCCATCCCATCCCATCCCATCCCATATCCATCCCATATCCATCCCATATCCGTCCCATATCCATCCCATATCCATCCCATATCCATCCCGTCCCATATCCATCCCATATCCATCCCATCCCATCCCATCCCATATCCATCCCGTCCCATCCCATATCCGTCCTATATCCATCCCATATCCGTCCCATACCCATACCATATCCGTCTCATATCCATCCTATATCCATCCCATATCCATACCATCCCATCCCATATCCATCCCATATCAATCCCATATCCGTCCCATATCCATCCCATATCCATCCCATCCCATCCCATCCCATCCCATATCCATCCCATATCCATCCCATCCCATCCCATCCCATATCCATCCCATATCCGTCCCATATCCATCCCGTCCCATATCCGTCCCATATCCATCCCATATCCATCCTATATCCATCCCATATCCATCCTATATCCATCCCGTCCCATCCCATATCCGTCCTATATCCATCCCATATCCATCCCATATCCATCCCATACCCATACCATATCCGTCTCATATCCATCCTATATCCATCCCATATCCATACCATCCCGTCCCATATCCATCCCATATCCATCCCATCCCGTCCCATATCCATCCCATATCCGTCCCATATCCGTCCCATATCCATCCCATCCCATCCCATATCCATCCCATATCCATCCCATATCCATCCCATATCCGTCCCATATCCATCCCATATCCGTCCCATATCCATCCCATATCCATCCCATATCCATCCCGTCCCATATCCGTCCCATATCCATCCCATATCCATCCCATCCCATCCCATCCCATATCCATCCCATATCCGTCCCATATCCATCCTGTCCCATATCCGTCCCATATCCATCCTATATCCATCCCATCCCGTCCCATATCCATCCTATATCCATCCCGTCCCATCCCATATCCGTCCTATATCCATCCCATATCCATCCCATATCCGTCCCATACCCATACCATATCCATCTCATATCCATCCTATATCCATCCCATATCCATACCATATCCATACCATCCCGTCCCATATCCATCCCATATCCATCCCATCCCGTCCCATATCCGTCCCATATCCGTCCCATATCCATCCCATCCCATCCCATCCCATCCCATCCCATCCCATCCCATCCCATCCCATATCCATCCCATCCTCTCCCATCCCCCCTATATCCCACCCCCCCATCCCCCATCTCCCCCCATATCCCACCCCCCACCCCCCCCCCTACCCCCTGTTCACCCTCCCACACACACCCCCCCTACCCCCATCTCTGTCCCGCAGATGGAGCAGATCAAACGCGCCAACCGCCTCTACACATCAGACACCATTTTCCTGAAGCCCACCCTCCTCATCCCCCCTCCGAGCTGCCCCAACGTGGATCCCATGGGGTCAGCACCTACAGACCCCACAACCAGCCCCACAACCACAACCAGCCCCACAACCACAACCAGCCCCACAACCACAACCAGCACCGACCTCACAGCCAGCGACTTCCTGCGCCGCCTCGATGCCGACATCGGCCGCTCCAAAGCTGCGGTGGTGGAGCAGCAGCTGCGCATCAGGTGAGTATCAACAGCCACCCCACAGCCACCCCACAGCCACCCCATAGCCACCCCATAGCCCCCACCCCACTATGGGGTTTGGCTTTCTCAGCACCACCAACTCCGTGTATCCCAATCCCACACTGACCCACTTTCCTATTGGGTTTGGTTATGGGGACGTCGCTCAGTGCCGCCCCATGTCACCCACCCCACAGCAACACCTTTCTATAGGGTTTGGTTATGGGGTCACTGCTCATTGCCATCCCATGTCCCCATGTCCCCCAACCCACTCTGCTATGGCTCTGGGGTCACCCCGTATCCCCCACCCCACACCAAGCCTTTTTTATGGGGTTTGCCTATGGGGTCACCATTCATTGCCACCCCGTCTCCCCCACCCCACACCAACACCTTTCTATGGGGTTTGGGGTCCACTGTCACCCCCCCCATCTCACTCTCACTATAGGGTTTGGTTATGGGGTCACCAGTCATTGCCACCCCATGTCCCCCAACCCATTCTGCTATGGGATTTGGCTCTGGGGTCACCCCGTATCCCCCACCCCACACCAACACCTTTCTATGGGGTTTGGGGTCCACCACTCACTGCCACCCCCTGTGTCCACTGTCACCCCCCCCCCCCCCATCTCACTCTCACTATAGGGTTTGGTTATGGGGTCACTGCTCACTGCCTGCCCCCCTGTTCACTGTCACCCCAATATGTCCCACATTGCACTCTCTCACTCTCCTATTGGGTTTGGTTATGGGCTCACCAATCATTGCCACCCCATGTCCCCTATCCCACACCAAGACCTTTCTATGGGGTTTGGTTATGGGGTCACTGCTCACTGCCCCCCCCCCCCTCCATCTCACTCTCACTTTCCTATGGGGTTTGGTTATGGGGTCACTGCTCACTGCCAGCCCCCCTGTTCACTGTCACCCCCCCATGTCCCCCATCTCACTCTTTTTCCTTTAGGGTTTGGTTATGGGGTCACCACTCATTGCCACCCCATGTCCCCCAACCCATTCTGCTATGGGATTTGGCTCTGGGGTCACCCCGTATCCCCCACCCCACACCAACACCTTTCTATGGGGTTTGGGGTCCACTGTCACCCCCCCCCATCTCACTCTCACTATAGGGTTTGGTTATGGGGTCACTGCTCACTGCCAGCCCCCCTGTCCACTGTCACCCCAATATGTTCCACACTGCACTCTCTCACTCTCCTATTGGGTTTGGTTATGGGCTCACCAATCATTGCCACCCCATGTCCCCTATCCCACACCAAGACCTTTCTATGGGGTTTGGTTATGGGGTCACTGCTCACTGCCCCCCCCCCCCATGTCCACTGACACCCCCCCCCCCTCCATCTCACTCTCACTTTCCTATGGGGTTTGGTTATGGGGTCACTGCTCACTGCCAGCCCCCCTGTTCACTGTCACCCCCCCATGTCCCCCATCTCACTCTTTTTCCTTTAGGGTTTGGTTATGGGGTCACCACTCATTGCCACCCCATGTCCCCCAACCCACTCTGCTATGGGATTTGGCTCTGGGGTCAACCCGTATCCCCCACCCCACACCAACACCTTTCTATGGGGTTTGGGGTCCACTGTCACCCCCCCCATCTCACTCTCACTATAGGGTTTGCTTATGGGGTCACTGCTCACTGCCTGCCCCCCTGTTCACTGTCACCACCCCATGTCCCCCAACCCATTCTGCTATTGACTTTGGCTCTGGGATCACCGCTCACTGCCACCCCATGTCCCCCACCCCACAGCAACCCCTTTCTATGGGGTTTGGTTATGGGCTCACCGCTCACTTCCCCCCCCCTCCCTCATGTCCCCACAGTGTCCCCGAGGCCGCCGTCCCTCTCCCCCCCCCGGGTCCATCCCTGCGGGGTCCCCAGCTGGGCGCTCAGCCCCTCACCCGGACACGGCGGGCAGCTGCACTGCGTGACACCGAGGATGAGATCTTCACGTTGTGACCGTGGGGACACCGAGACTGTGGGGACAGGACATGGGGGTGTCAGGTCGTGCCCCACTTTGGGGGTCGTGCCCCACTTTGGGGGTCAGCCGAACCCAGGGACTGGAGCCCCACCCCTTGCACTGGGCCGTGGTTCACCCGGTGATGCTTTCCCTGTGATCCTATTTATTTGTATGGCTTTGGGGTCTTTGTGGGTGTTATTGGGGTTGGGGGTCCCAGACTCCCCTCCCTCCCCCCCCCGGCGTGATGGGGTGCCGTTCAGCCGTGGGTTTCCCCACCCTACAGTGTGTAAATAAAGGGAGCCCTGTGTGTCACCCCACGGGGAGCCCGGCACTGTCCCACTTGTGGGGTCACCATCCCGGCTGTGGGATGCGGGTGCTGTCCCTATTAGTCCCCTCGGGCCGCCAGAGGTCGCCGTGCGCCCTCAATGTGGATGGGGGGGGGGGGGGACACGACGACCCCGCAGTGTCCCCGTGGGTGGCACCGGGTGGGGGCGCGGACCCCAAAGAGACACGCGTGGAGAGAGGGGAAATGAGATGGGGGTGTGGGGACACCAATGGGGCACTGCGGGGACGTGGGTGGGACGGGGGGGGACTAATGGGACGTTGTGGGGACGCGGGATGGGGGGGGCACCAATGAATGTGGCACCAACGGGTCCCTATAGCCGCGGTCCCGCGTGGGCGCTGCGGAGCTGCGGGAGGAGCCCACGTGCGCGCACACGCGGGATCGCGGGGCTCAGCTCATTACGGCGATTAGCGCTAATTATAGCGTCGCCGGGTGGGGGGGGGAGGAGAAGGGGCCGCGCAGCGCGGCGACACCGCGACCCCCCCATCAAAACAAACCCCACAACCCGAACTACCCCGGAATCAACGCGTTCACTCCGCGCGTGGGACGCCCACGAGTGTCCGCAACCCCTCCCATCCCTGCACATCCTCCCCCCCCCTCCCGCCCCGTCCCACTCCGTCCCGTCCGAATCCGGCCCCGTTCCGGGGCGGAGCCGCTGCGGGAGCGCTCCGGGCGCGGCGCTCAGCGGTACGGGGCGGTGGGGCTGCGGGTCCTATGGGGTTATGGGGTCCAAGGGGGTCCTGTGAGGCTGTGGGGTGGTGGGTCCTGTGGGGTCTTATGGGATTATGGGGTCCTATGGGTCCTATGGAGTTATGGGGTCGTGTGGGTTCCTGTTGTGCTATGGGGTCCTATGGGGTCCTGTGGGTTTATGGAGTTGTATGGGGTTATGGGTTCGTGTGGGTTCCTGTGGTGTTATGGAGTCCTATGGGGTCCTGTGGGCTTATGGGGTCGTATGGGGTTATGGGGTCCTGTGGTGTTATGGGGTCCTATGGGGTCCTGTGGGTTTATGGGGTCGTATGGGGTTATGGGGTCCTATGGGTTTATGGGGTCGTATGGGGCTATGGGTTCTTGTGGGTTCCTGTGGTGTTATGGGGTCCTATGGGGTTATGGGGTCCTGTGGGGTCCTGTGGGTTTTTGGGGTCCTATGGGTCCTATGGAGTTATGGGGTCGTGTGGGTTCCTGTTGTGCTATGGGGTCCTATGGGGTCCTGTGGGTTTATGGGGTCGTATGGGGTTATGGGGTCCTGTGGGGTCCTGTGATGTTATGGGGTCCTATGGGTCCTATGGAGTTATGGGGTCGTGTGGGTTCCTGTTGTGCTATGGGGTCCTATGGGGTCCTGTGGGTTTATGGGGTCGTATGGGGTTATGGGGTCCTGTGGTGTTATGGAGTCGTATGGGGTTATGGGTTCGTGTGGGTTGCTGTGGTGTTATGGAGTCCTATGGGGTCCTGTGGGCTTATGGGGTCATATGGGGTTATGGGGTCCTGTGGGGTCCTGTGATGTTATGGGGTCCTATGGGGTTATGGGTTCGTGTGGGTTCCTGTGGTGTTATGGGGTCCTATGGGGTTATGGGGTCCTGTGGGTTTTTGGGGTCCTATGGGTCCTATGGAGTTATGGGGTCGTGTGGGTTCCTGTTGTGCTATGGGGTCCTGTGGGTTTATGGGGTCCTGTGGGGTCCTGTGGTGTTATGGGGTCCTATGGGTTTATGGGGTCCTATGGGGTTATGGGGTCCTGTGGGTCCTTTGGGATCCTATGGGGTTATGGGGTCCTATGGAGTTAAGGGTCCTATGAGATCCGATGGAGTGCTATGGGGCTGTGGGTCCTATGTGGTCCTGTGGGGTTACGGGCTTGTATGGCTGTGTGTTGTGGATGGGGGGGGGGGGGCTGACGTTGTCCCCGCGCAGCGCGTTGCGGTGCCACCTCTGGGGCCGCCCCGGCGATGCCGCCCCGCGTTGCGGCCCCCCCCCCTTTCCCCCTCCTCGTCCTCGTGGGTCCCGCAGCGCTGGCGCTGTCCTTCCCGCGGGACCTCGAGCCACGCAGCGCCGTGGGGCTGTCAGGTGAGCGGGGACGGGATGGGACCGAACGGGGACGGAACGGGGACGGAACGGGGACGGAACGGGGACGTGGGATCAACCCCCGAGCCCACACACACACACTCACCCCGCAGCCACCGCCTCCTATCCGCGCTTCGGGGGTCTCCGCGGGGACAACGGCAGCGCTGAGTTCGGCATCGGCTTCCAGCGAATGCTGCGCCTCAACGGGACGCTGCTGGTGGCTGCACGGTGAGCGTGCAAGGCGTGTGTGAGCAGCCGCTCGTGTGCGCGGGGCTGCTCGTGCAAGGGGTGCTCGTTCCCGTGTGCAGGGCCGCGTTTCTTTGCACACGTGTTGGTGCCGGTACTCACATCTGTTGGCTTGATGTCGCTTGCACGCGCTTGTGCAAAGTCCTGCGTTCTCGTTGCACGCTCGTGTGCTCTCATGCATTGCTCCGTGCTCCTGTTGCACAGCGGTGTGTGGTCACACGCTCCCCACGTTGTGCCCCACAGGGACCACCTCTACGCCTTTGCTCTGGGGGGGGACCCACGGGCGCTGTACCCACAACGGGTAATGGGGAGGGGGGGGGACTATGGGGGGCAATGGGGGAGTGGGAGTGGAGGGGGTGGGGGTCGATGGGCAGTGAGGGGAGTGGGGTAGTGGGGGACAATGGTGGGGGGGGAGTGGGGTGGGGGGGTGAGGTGGGAGGGGGGCAGTGGGGGGCAATAATGGGGGGGGAGGTTGGGGAGGGGGTGAGGTGGGTGGGGGGCGGTGGGGGGGCAGAGGGGTTCTGGTGCTACCTGCTGTGTTCCCCCCCCCCCCAGAGTGTCAGCTGGGAACCGCGGGACAGAGCCGGCTGTGCTGTGCGGGGAGAGGTGCAGGTGGGGGGGGAGTGTGTGTGGGGTGGGGAGGGTGTGGGGTGGGGGGTGTATGAGGTGTGTGGGGGATGTGGGGAGGGGGCGGGGGGAGCGATGGGTGTGTGGAGTATGTGTGGGGTGTGAGGGTGGGGGGTGGTTGAGGTGTATGGGGATGGGGCTATGGGGTGATGATGATGGGGTGGTGATGGGGCCACCCCACAGGATGGCTGCCACAACCACATCCGTGTGCTGCTGCCCCGCGATGCCCGGACCCTCTTTGTCTGTGGGACCAACGCCTTCAGCCCTGTGTGCCGCACCTACCAGGTAAGGGGGGACCCCACTGTGTTCTATGGGACCCCACTGCACACTATGGGACCCCACTGGGGCACTACGGGACCCCTAGTGGGCACTGTGAGAACCCATGGGGTGTTATGGGGTCCCGCAGGCGCTGACCCTACAGCAGGAGGGTGAGGAGCTGCCCGGACAGGCGCGCTGCCCCTTTGATGCACGGCAGAGCATTGCAGCCACATTCGCTGGTGGGTGACCCCAAGGGGACATGGGGATGTGGGGATGTGGGGACATGGGGACGTGGGGATATGGGGCAGGTGTGGCACTGCCCGACTCACCGTCCCCACGGTGCTGTCCCCATAGATGACCGTCTGTACTCCGCCACCGTGGCCGACTTCCAGGCAAGCGATGCCGTCATCTACCGCAGCGTGCGCGGCCCGGCGCTGCGCAGCATCAAGTACAGCTCCCGCTGGCTGCGGGGTGTGTGGGGACATCGGGGCTGGTGGGGCACTGTGGGTTTGGGGTCACGGCGGTGCTGATGGCCACACTGTTCCCCCAGAGCCGCATTTCATCCACGCGATGCCCCATGGAGCGCATGTCTACTTCTTCTTCCGGGAGATGGCGGCGGAGCTGGGGCTGCCGGGGAAGGTGGGGTGTCATAATTACAGCCCTTGTGGGAGCGGCCCCCACCCCAATCCAGAGCATGAAGCTGATCCCATAGCTCTGGCCCTGACCCTAATCCCGACCCCGACCCCTTCCCATGCTGCTGTTCCCACCGCAGGTTCCAGTATCCCGCGTGGGCCGCGTGTGCCGTAATGATGCCGGGGGGTCCCCACGGGTCCTGGAGCGGCGCTGGACGTCGTTCCTAAAGAAGAGGCTGCAGTGCGCCGTGCCCGGGGACGTCCCCTTCCACTTCGACGTCCTCGAGGCCATCACTGCTCCACACACTCTGCACGGGCGGCCCGCGGTGCTGGCGGTGTTTGGGACACAGCGCAACAGGTGTGAGGGTGGATGGACACGGCAGGACTATGGGGACATGAGGAGATGGAGATATGGGATAATGGGGATGTGAGGATATTGGGGGCTTAGGAATACGAGGGCACACGGGGATGTGGCTTTGGGGATGTGGAACACGGGACAGGCAGATGGGGAAATAGAAACCCAGGTGCACCAGGGGACAGCCTGCAGGGAGGGCAGACACAGGCTGACATGGCTGTGTGGGGCGACACGGGCTCGCTGTCCCCAGGCAGTGCCTCTCCTCACCCCATCTCACCCCACAGCATCCCAGGCTCGGCCATCTGTGCCTTCTACCTGGCGGATGTGGAACGCGCCTTCGAGGGACCCTTTGCTGACCCCCGTGGTGCCGCAGCCCCGTGGCCCCCAGTGCCCGAGGAGCGCGTGCCCCGACCCAGGTACCCCCCTTTGTGTCCCTATAACCACATCCCCACATCTCACCACCCTTATATCTACGCCCCCATCGCAATATCCCCCCTTGTGTGTACCCCGATGTCCTCAGACCCGGTTGCTGTGCGGGGATGGGGTCGGCCGCTGCCATTGTCACCTCTGGGGACATCCCCGACGAGACGTTGTCCTTTGCCAAGGAGCACCCGCTGCTGCACGGGGTGGTGGCACCCGCCGGGGGACGGCCGCTCTTCACCCAAACCGGCACCAGGTGACGGGGCCAGCAGGGTCTGGGAAACGTGGGGTGGCCCTGGGGGCACAAAGAAAAGGGTCTCTGAGCACCTCGGTGCACGCAGGCTGACACAGCTGGCGGTGGACGTGGGCGCGGGGCCGCGAGGGAACCACACGGTGCTGTTTGTGGGGTCGGAGGACGGGAGGGTGCTGAAGGTGCTGACGGCCACAAGACGCCGCGGGGACAGCGGGCAGCACGGTGACACTGCGGGACATGGGGACGACAACGGGGACAACAGCGGGGATGGAGGCACTGAGGCGGTGCTGCTGGAGGAGATCAAGCTGTACGAGGCAGGGAGGTGGGTGCTGTGGGGTCGGGTGAGGAACTGATGGGGCCACGTGGGTAAGGTGGGGTCAGGTGGGTGCTATGGGGTCAGGGGATGTGATGGGGTCAGGGGATGTGATGGGGTCAGGGGATGTGATGGGGGCAGGTGGGTGCTATGGGGTCAGGGGATGTAATGGGGGCAGGTGGGTGCTATGCAGTCAGGGGGTTTGATGGGGTCAGGTGGGTGCTATGGGATCACAGGCTGCTTTGGGGCCCTGTGGGAACCATGGGGCACCTCTGGGTACTACAGAGGCTGTGGGGTCTGCAGGTGCCGGGGGCCACGCGGTGCCAGCCGGGTGCTGGGGTTGGAGCTGCACCCCGAAGGCCAAGAGCTCTTCGTCGCCTTCTCAGGGTGCATCGTGCGACTGCCCCTGAGCCGCTGCGCCCAGCATGGGCAGTGCCGCCGGTATGGGGACATGGGGGGGCACAAGGGACCCCCCCACAACCCCACACTGAGCGCTGACCCCACACAGGAGCTGCCTGGCAGCGCGGGATCCCTACTGCGTCTGGCTGCCCCCTGGGGGCTGCGTCCCCTTCTCTGAGGACCTCCCGTGAGTGTGTCCCCTCCTCCCCACTGCGGTGTGGGGCTGCTATGGGGCAGAGGTGACCCCAGTTCCTGGGTGTCCCCTCCCTGGTGTGGGGGTTACCGATGTGTCCATACTGTGTTCCCTAGGGACGGCTTCGAGCAGGATGTGGAGGGGTCCAGCGGGCTGACAGGGACCTGTGCAGGTAAGGAGACATCTGGGGATGTGGGGTTATGGGGGGGATGCAGATGGCATTAAGGGGGGCAGCTGGGGACAGTGGGAGGTGTGGGGACATGGGGACAGTGGGGGGCACAGAGGAGTATTTGGGGACATTGGGAGATGTGGGAAATATTGGGGGCAATGGGGAATGTCCGGGGTCATTGGGTGACACCAGGGGGAACTTTGGGGCACGTGGGGGGCACCAGAGGATGTGGGGGGATATGGGTGGTCCCAAACCCGACCCTGCTCTGCTCTCCCAGGTGCAGCATCTGCAGGGGATGGGGACAATGGGGACGTGGCCCATGGTGAGTGACACCCCCGTGTCCCCAAGTGGGACAACCCTGGGGGGGGACCCTGAGTCTGGGGGGGGGAAACATGGACCAGGAGGGGACTGTGGGGTGGGGAAGGGGCATGGGAGGAACTCTGGGGACCAGGAGGGGATGTGGGGTGGGAACAGGACCCAAAGGATGGGAGAAGGACCCCAAGGTCTGTGGGCTAGGGATGGGATAGGGGGATGTGGGGACAACGGAGGGGCCTTGGGGACAGGAGGGGACACCGGGGTGGGAGAAGGACCTGAAGGACTGCAGAGGGGGAAGGGATCGGGGGGAGGTGTGGGCAGGGGGGATGCGGGTGCCACCTTTGGGTGCCGCCTGCAGGGGTCCGTGGAGCAGTTCCAGAGGCGACGGTGCCGGTACCGGTGCTGGTTGGCTGCGTGCTGGGCGCTTTCGTACTGGGAGCACTGGTGGCAGGACTGGGAGCCACCTGCACCCGCCGACCAGCAGCACCCAAAGGTGCCCCCGAGCCCCCCAGCCCGCGCCCCCCGCCCACCCCCCGCCTTTACCCCCAGCTGCCCCCCCACAACGGGGCCTGGGACCCACCCCCAGAGCCGCTCAGCCCAGAGCCCAGCCCGGAGCCCCCCACCAGGACACCCCACAAGCTCAGCACCCCACAGCCCCCCGGCCCGGGACCCCCACTCAGAACCACCCTGGAGTGCTCAGGAGCTGCAGGGTGGTCGCTGTCCCCCCCTGGCCCCATGGCCAACCGGGTGCAGCCGGGTTCTGCCCCATTGGCCCCATGGGACAGAGACCCCCGGCGCCTCGATGTGCCCCCCGACAGCCCCCCCCCACCCCGCCGGCCACTGGGACAGAGACACTCCTTGGGGGGGGCAGTGAGACCACCTGGCACAGCACGCAACCTCACCCGCATGTACTCACTGGGGGCACCAGGGGGGGCACCACCGTGGGGTCCCCACCATATTCCCCTACAGCGTTCGCTCTCCATGAGGCCCCCCCTGTCCACAAAGCCACCCCTGCCACCCAAACCCCCCCCAGTGCCCTGAGCCCCTGCAGGGTTCCCTGTGCTGCAGGGTCACAGAGGGCAGTGTTCCCTCTCCCACCACCCCCAGGTGACAAATGTCCCTATAGGCCACCCCCCAAAGCTGTGCCCCCCCCACTGATGGGGTCCCTCATGTTCCCACCTCCCTGTCTTCCATTTCTTCTCCCCTAATTTATTCAGCGCTGTGGGGGCAATGGGACCACCCGGGGGGGGGGAGGAACAGGATGGGGGTACTGGGGGGGCTGTGGCCCAGAGCTGGGCTCTGTCCTACCATGTAGGGCAATTAAAACCGTGTCGGGCAATTAAAGAGACAATCAGTGCACTCAGCTGCCCACGTGGCTCTGTTGGGGTGTGAGATGGGATGGGGGGGGTGGGGGAGGGAGGAGCTGGTAGAGGGAACAGAGGTTGGGGTAGAAGGGAGAGCTGCTCCTGATGAGGGGGGAGAGGGGGGGGTACAAGTTGTCCCCCCGGGGGGGGCTGCACAGACCTGGGGCACGACCTCCATTCCCTGACGGGGGGCCTTGTGCCTGGCACAGAGCAACACCGGTCCTGTAAGGGCAGATTAGAGCAGTAATGCGATTTGCAGGAGGTGCTGGGGGGAACTGGGGGGGGCAGGGACACTGCCCCTCACCCCACAGCTCATTGGAGCAGCTGTGCACCACTGCCAGTGTGGGGTTTGTTCTTGAGCCCTAACGAAGCCCTGGAATGGTGTGTTACCACCCACACGAGGCCAGCAGTCAGACCCCAAACTGTGTGTCTAAGCGGAGGATTCTCCTCCACCACCACCTACAGTTACAGAACTGGAACGAAAGGACCGAACCAACCCACAGACTGCAAAGAATAAGAACAAAAAATATATTAAAAATCAAAAAACAAACAAAAAACAAATATTCCAGCAATGCAAACAGCTGTTGTTAGAAAAAAAAAAAAAAAAAGGTTTCGGCATCTTTAAAAAAGATCTGCTCAATTTAAAAGTGACATGAGTGTCTGCAGAGCTGGCCTGGCTCTCACTGTGTGTGCATGGCATGCTGTGGCATGGAGGGGTCCCGTGGCACAGAGGGGTCCCATGGCACAGAGGGGTCCAGCCCAGCCCTCCGTGGTGTCTCAGCCCACTCTGTCTGTAGCTGCCCCAATACTGTGGTGTTTCTGCCCCAGTCCCACAGCCCACCATCAGGAGGTGACAGACCCTGTGGTGCTGTTGGCCACCTGCTCTGTTCCCTCGGTGTCCTCTGAGCTCACACAGCTGCACACACCGTGCTGATGTTGTTCTGCTCCTCTTGTGCTGCACTGCTGTCAGGGCGCTTTCTCTTCAATGCTGCCCTATAGAAAACAGAGCTGAGAGCTGCAGAGGCTGCACCACGCCAGGAAGGCCCACAGCAGGAGCAGTCATGCCAAGGAGCAGCGTATGAAAGCCCCGCTGTGATGGATGCAGAGCACAGCTATGGTCTGAACAGCACTGAGCTGCTGCTAGGGCACAGGCAAAACAACCACAGGGCTCATATGGGGATAAGAGCAGAGAGCTGCTGTGCCTCACTGCAGCCATGTCCCATTCCACCCTGCGATGCCTTTGGCACCGGGACCCCACATCCCCAGAGCAGCGTTGGGCACACAGCAGCCATGGGGCTCACCTCGCTTTCCTCCACATCAGTCCTGTTTTGTTCTGCTTTCAGCCTCTTGGCTGCTGGCTTTTCTCCTCCTGCATCCCTCCCATCCCCAATTGCAGTCTCCTCCGCAGCCTGACCAGCAGGCACGGCTACAGCTGGAAAACCAAGAGGTGACAGTAATGCAATTAGCAGCTGGGACCTTCCAGAAGAGGAACGGAGCTGTTCTCAAACATTCCCTGTTCAAACAGCCCCAGGACCAGCTCTGGGCACGTGCAACAGCCACAAACCCTCTGAGAATAAGTGTGTTTTAAACCTGATAACATGGGCTCTCTTAGGGACTCCAGCAGCAAGGACCCACCCAGCCCAGGAAAGACACGGGGTGGGGACACATGGAGGGCAGCAGTGCCCCACAGCTTCCCTTAGTCTGCCCTCAACACAGAACTGTAGTAATTCGACAAGCAATCCTGCACAATTAACAGCTTTAGAGAATTGCTTCCCATTCCCCAGGCCTGCGAGCAGACAGCAGTGATATAACCCTTAACTCTGTGTGCACGCTGGAGGAGAGCTCATTTCCTAATCCTTTTTCCTGCTGTGACATGAACTCACACCACACGCAGCCCTGGGGCACACAGAAGGGATCTCAGGAGAGGAGGCCGACAAGGGACACACCCTGAGGAAATCTAAACTCACACAGAAGCTCTGGAGCTCAGCCCTGCTCTGCCCAGCACCATTCACACCTTGCATCCCCCAGCCCAACCCCCTGTAGTAGCTGCACGGTGAAGTGAGGGGGGGCTCGGATCTCTCTGGTTAAGGAGACCACCACAGATCCCATCACGTTCAGATGGAACTCAAGGCAGTTCCCAGACCACCTGGAACTGGGGAGCTCTGTGCTGCAATGACCTCCCCAGGGCAGAGCAGAGGGGAGCAGCACCGCCCTGCCCTGCTGGCCATGCTTTGGGCACTGCAGCCCAGGGAACCATCGGCCTTCTGGGCCAGCAGGGCACACTACTGGCTCGTGGTCAGCTGCTGGCCCTCAGCTCCTACCTGGCTGCCCATCCTGCACCGTGATAATGCAGGGCTGGCCGAGGCCGGCTGGCTGCAGGCTGCCCAAGGCGATGCTGCTGGTCACGATGGAGACGATGTGCTGCCTTTCTGCTGCCCACAGCATGGACAGAATCCACTGCCAGCCGCTCCTCTGCGTCACCTTGGGAAATGAGGTCAGTGCCAAAAGGAAAACAGGAAAAAAAAGTCATCGTTTCCGCCTCTCTTCCTGGAATTGAAAGCAAAGCCTGGTGGCTGAGCTCAGGTACAACCTGGAAATACAGCCAGCGAGCTTCAGTAAGAGTGGGGGAAACACAACACATGGATGCGTGTAAAGCGCATCTTACAGGGCAAAGGGCTTTCTTTTCCTGCAGATTAATGAGATCAAAGCATTAGCATTCCAGCAAATTAATTAGGAGGACCGCAGCTGGAAGCAGCTGGTAAAGCACATCTTCCTTCATGACCCTTCCCCAGCTCTAGAGGTGATGAAGGCTGCTGCTGCCCCACACTCACACGGGGGTACATCACTCAGCAGGGTGATGGGCACGGCCTGCAGCTCTCCCAGGGCTGCACAGCCACAGGGAGCGGGGCCAGCAGAGTGCTGCTGCGTGCTGGGAGCAAAGAGGGAAAGATCCGAGCACAAGGGCTGAAAAGCTGAGCCCTGCGGCACTGACAGAACTCCAATTACTCATCTCCAGATACTAAGAAACATACCGAGCTGTGGGGAAAGAAATTCCAAGGGGGAAGGATGATGTGAACTTTAACTGTCACACTTCTAAATGAGAAGCCGTTCAAAGGTCAGACGAGGCCCTTTCTTTCTTTCTCCCCTCTCTGTTCAGTAAGGGAAAGTGCAGTTACTGCCGAGCTGCAGCAGATCTGAAGGCGATAAGCAAATCTCAGCTCCCAAACAATGCTCCTTCCTCCAATTGACCACAGCGATTCCTATTCAAAGGCAGACTTGGTAAGAATGGAGCAGGAAATTTGAGGTTAAAGGGCGCAAACAGTCCTTTATTGGCACGCACACAACCCACAAACTGAAAAATCAGCATTAAAAAGGATCCTGCACCTCACCCAGCACCGCAGGGTCCCCCCTGCAGCCCACCCAGCTGCCCTCACCTCTCGGTTTTAGGACGGTTTTTGAGGGGCTGATCTGCAGACAACCCTTCCCAGGCCGTGGGCCATGGCAGCCCATAATCGGATTCCTCACACCAGCTGAGCGCTTATTCCCCTGTAAAAACCCCTCCGGGAACAGAAGGCGTGCCGGTCTATTCTTAGCGGTAAAAGGGTTAAAGGAGAAGCCGGTGGTGATTCCGGCAGCGCAGCCACTGGTGCCCTCTGGTGGGAAACGAGGAACGCAGCGCGGAGGGGAGCGCAGGAACCAAAGGATCTTAAGAGAGAATCAATGAGAGCCAGCAGCGATGCGTGGGTTCCCAACCCAGGGATGGCTCACACAGCCTGCCCCGTGTGACTGCAAAGGAGCAGAGGTTTGGATTTCCCCAAAGACAGAACACGAACCTCACGGCAAACACTGGAATTACCCCAACCAGCCCGTTTGGGTTCAACCTTAACTGAGTGCTTTCCCACCAAAGAGCGGCTTACAAAGCGATGAGGAACTGAATGCCTTCCACCTAACACAGAAGGGCAATGAGAAACACACGTCCCCATAGGGCTGCTTATTCAGCAAGGACTTTTCCCTCTTCTCCTTCCTCAGCATTTAGATTTACAGAACATCCACCCAGCTCCTTTACAGACAACAGGGAACAAAGCAACACCCCCCAACAGCGCTGCAGTGCTGAGGCTTTGGCACAGGCAATAACAGCCATTCTCCTGTTGCAATCATCCTAATCCATCTGCTCAGGCTCTGGAGCAGCCCCACGGCTGAGCCCAGCAAAGCTCCACCACATACAGATCCACCCTTACTGCACTGCATGGGGATCACCCTGCTGCCTTCAGCAGCAAAGAGAGAGAAGATGGGGATCCTCTGTAGCCTGAAGCCAACACCTGCTGTGTGTGGTGGCACCAAACATCCTTCTGCTGTGAGCTGTCTGCACCCATACCAACCCCATGGGACATTCCCACACAGCCACGTGAGACCCCTCACCTTTGGTGTTTGCTGCAGAGATGAGACCAGGGAGGCTGAGGACTTCCCCAGCTAAGAACAAGTGGTGAGCTGACGGTCACGGCGCTGCTGATGGGATCTCCTTTCTCTGGGTGTGCATCCACCTGCTGCTGCATTACTTCCTGGTGGGAGATGGGAGCTGTGTGATTCCTTCCTGTGCTGAGCAGGAGGACTCAGCACCCTCCAAACCCCACCTGCAGGTGAGGATTATCTCCTCTCTGCAGCACATCAGTGACAGCAGGTGCTGCAGAGCTGCCTTGTCACACTGACACACTGCAAACACAGCTGAACTCAGCGCTTCCCATCCCAGCATCACAGCAAGATCCCCTCAGAAACAGCTGCTCAGTTCTCCCTGCAGCTGTGTGCCAATCACCAGCAGGTTCCCCCCCCTCCCCCCCCCAACCTACCTGCAGGATCATCAGGGTCTCCAGATTGTTCTTGTCCAAAGCAATGTCAAAGGGGGATTTATCAGGCTTGCTGAAGGCGTGGACATCAGCCCTTGTATCTGACCAGGAGCTCCACCGCATCCCAGTGGTTGTGTTCTGCTGCCCAGTCATTTTCAGCACGTCCTTAGCATTCACATCAGCCCCGTTCTGAAAGCACATCACAAAGCATTGAGGAGCAGTATGAAACCCCTCGTAGCCTCAGCCATTCCTTCCTGGATGCTCTGCAAAAGACACAGAGCTCTGACAGGCTCAGTAAAGAGATCCCACTCTGCAAGGGCAGCTCTGATAGAGGCTGAACGTCACAGAGAACAAATGGCATGCAAAGAGTTTGGGAAGTAATTGACACAGTGTGTCCAACAGGATGATTCCTCCTTTCCTGCTGTCCCAAAGCAGCTCCTGTGCTTTGTGCTCCGCTTCCAGCAGCTGCTTCCCCAGCACCACCAAAGATATCTTCACACATGGGAGCTCTCAGTGGAGGGAGCAAGGAATGCAACACAAAGCCATCAGCAGAGGCCATTTAAAAGCCCAGCACAATTCAGGCCTCTTTGTCCAATGAGAGAATGCACAGAGCAGCCCAACAGGCAATGAGGCTCAATGCCTGTCAGACTTTGGGTCCACATGTGAAACATGGGGAAGGCAAAAGGGGGCTCAGCCCACAGCAGACCCGCACAGCCCCACTTACCCCAGCAGCACCTCGTACAGACACAGCAGTGTGCCCATGTGGATCCAGGTCCCAGAGCAGAACCTATGGAAGCAACAGTGAGGCTGCTCACATTTACTGCACGCCACCCATTTAGTTTTCAAAGCGATGTAAGAACTCCATTTAACCTCAGAGAGGCTCCCCATGACCCCAACCCTACAATGACCCCAACCCTACAACGACCCCTCAGCTCATAGAGGGAAAAGCAAACCCTGTAACTCCAGGCAAGGTCAGAGAAGGAGCAGAACCCAAATGCCACCAGTCAAGCAGTCAGCCCAGTAGACAACAGCATCTCTATTGATCCCAAACCACGCCAGCATCCAACCATTACGGCAGCACAGAGAACCATTGCATTTTCCCCATTGGGGTTCCATTGGCATGCCACTCCGTGAAAGACCAACTTTAAAACCCACCCACTCGCTCTCAGACAAGGCTCTGATTGTCTGCAAACACACAGAACGCGTGAATTTAAGCGTTCAGCTGGAAACGAACACTCGGAGCTGGGAACCAAGTGATGCTTGGCTCGCTGTCATGAATGCAACAGCGCAGGTTGGGGGCTGAGCTGCTGGAAAAGGAGCTCTGTGGAGGAGCTGTGGGTCCCAATGGCCAGCAGGCTGACTACGAGCCAGCAGCGTGCCCTGGTGGCCAAAAGGGACAACGGTCCATTGGGGTGCACAGCACAAAGTACAGCCAGCAGGGCAGCTGCACCCCTCTAGGGAAGGCACTGCTGCATTGAGCCCAGCACGGGGCTCCCCAGTTCAGGGCAGACTGGGAAGTGCTGGGAGAGCCCTGCAGAGATGGTGGGGGCCTCAGAGCCTCCTGATGGGGTCAGGCTGGGAGCATTGTGGCTGTTCACCTGGAGATGGCTGAGAAGGGTCAGATCGGTGCTGATCTGAAGGGCAGAGGTCGGGAGGAGTGCTGGGCTCGGTTCAGTGCTGCTCAGCACCAGGATAAGGGGCGGTAGGCACAGCATGGAGCCTGGGGGGATCTGTCTGAACATACAGACTTCTTTGCTGCGAGGAGAACAGCAGAGCTCCAGCACAGAGCAATTGAAGAGACCTTTTCCAGAGATATCCATCCCCACCTGGACACGGTCCTGCTGAAGAGAACTGCTTTTGGAGGGGAGGTGGATTGGACCCGAGGACCTCCAACCCCACAGCTGTGGGATCCTCTGAACACTGCAGCTCATAGGAACCAATGCTGAGCCCCAACCACGGCGCTTTGTCATACAGTCACCTCCCTCAGCGCTCACCTATGGGGCCGGATGGAACCCTACAGACCCCCATCACCCCTGAAGGCAGACAGACCCCCACCCTGAGCCTCCCCCCGAGCAAACCAAAGAGCCCCCAAAGCCCTCGGAGAGCCGCCATGAGAGACACCTAAGGCCTAACCCACACCTCACCATCCTCCCAACGCCCATCCCCCTGTGTCCCCCCGACGCCCCACAGCCGTCCCATCCCCTCACAGCCCCTACAGCCTCCCTCCCTCCCTCCTTCCTTCCTTTCCTCCCTCCTTTCCTTCCTCCTTCCCCCTCACAGAACTACCCGCCCCTTCCCGCCTCGCTCACGCAAAATGGCCGCCGCGGAGGGATACGGCGCGCAGCGACCAAAGAGTCCGCAAGGGGCAGAGGGAGGGAGAGGGAGTCTGCAGCGAGCACGGGGCGGTCCGAGCGGCTCCTCCTCCTTCTTTCTCCTCTTTCTTCCCGATCATAGAGAAGGAGGAAGGTGGTGAGACGCCGAGGGGTCCAGCGGGGATTATTTTCTCGAGCGGAAGGATCTCAGTTTACCTCAGGAGGAGGGAGCGATGTGTCCACCTAGTTCCGGCGGAGGCGTTTGGCGCCAAGTATAAAAGGGCCGCGGCGACGGTGGCGGTTCTGTCAGGGCTGGGCTGCCCTGAGTGAAGGTGGTGTCTGTGAGGGGGGGGGGGGGGGTCAGAAATGTGCTATTTTGGTCTATAATGATCAAACCTGACGCAGCGCTCACACAGGAGGACATTCAGCCTTTATTAAGGGGTTGTGAAAGGCAGCACAGGAAAAGCAGCAGTGCCAGACTGCCGGGTACAGCAGCTGTGCGCAGTCAGGTTGTGTCAGGAACCAGAACGTTGGAGATGCTGAGTTGTGTGGGGGCAAAAATCCAGCAGGTACGGGCCGAAAGGAAAGGAAAACGAAGGAAAATGGGGGGGAGAGGGCTGTACTTTGAGCCTGTTTTTCTCTCTTTCAGGCAGGAATAACTGTGTGTCAATGAGGGGCTGGTGCCCCCAATGGGAGCTGCCTGTGGTTGCTGTCAGCAGTGGAGGTGATGCTCCTTGTACGTAGCTGGGCCGTGTTATGTGGGTTATGGGCCCAGATTGGGTGGCTGGGTCGTGTTATGTGGGTTATGGGCCCAGATTGGGTGGCTGGGCCGTGTTATGTGGGTTATGGGCTCAGATTGGATGGCTGGGTTGTGTTATGTGGGTTATGGGCTCAGATTGAATGGCTGGGCCGTGTTATGTGGGTTATGGGCCCAGATTGGGTGGCTGGGCCGTGTTATGTGGGTTATGGGCTCAGATTGGGTGGCTGGGCCGTGTTATGTGGGTTATGGGCTCAGATTGGGTGGCTGGGCCGTGTTATGGGGGTTATGGGCCCAGGTTGGATGGCTGGGCCGTGTTATGGGGGTTATGGGCCCAGATTGGCGCCCACTTTGCCAGCCATTGCTTTGGCATTGGGATTTCCCATCTCTGCCAGCAATAAGAGGTGCTGCTGTCATCCAGGAGTGCACGCTGTGCCCATATTTGCCTCTCTTTGGTGCCTTCCCAGCTCTCTGAATGCTGCCAGTCCACAAAGCTGGGCTGGGGAGGAAGAAGCAGATGGGTTCCATCCCCTCCATTAAGGACAGCCCGGCTCTGCTCACCCTGCTGCCTTCCCAAGGAGGGATGGAGGAGGTGAGGCGATGCTGCAGCCCATCAGCTGAGCGTGGGTATCCTTAGCATTGCCCATTGGGCTTAAAATAAAGCAAAACCAAACACCTGACACCGTACAGAACCAACAGAACCGGACCCTGGCATGCCTGGTAATGGAGGGGGGGGGGGATTGGGGAAGAAGGAGGGTGTCAGATGAGGTCGAAGTCAAAGGAGCTGATGCTTGCAATGGGTGCCCTCCAGAAGTTGAAGCTGCTGAAGGGCAGCAGGCTGTCATCCTCGGCACAGCTGGACTCTTGGGCTGCCTCGGGTAGTTTGGGTGTATAAAGGGACCCCCCCTGGGTCAAACCCAGCCCTTCCAGCTCAGCCAATTCCAGCCTTGGGATGGGCATCCTCCAGTAGATGAAGGAGTCGTACTGAGTGCTGATGGTGTCCAACATGGTGGGGCTGTGGGGGGAGAGGAGGAAGGGGGGGGGGGGGGCTGTCAGTGGGTGAACCCCAGCCTGAACTGAAGCTGATGGAGGGGGCAGCCCCCCCTCCCTACACATAGGGATTCCCAATGGCCCCATAGCTGGGGATGGAGGGAGGGGGAAGGAGAAAAAGGGGATTGAGGTGGGGAGGAGGAAAAGAGGGGATGGATGGATGGAGGGGGAAGGAATAATGGGGATCCATGGGGGGGGGGGAGGACAGGAGCCCGGTCCCATATGAGCCCCTCCCCAACAAAAGGCTCTCACCCCATTTGATTCCCTGTGTACATCTTCCCCCCCACTGTGTTCTGCTCCCCCCCCACGCCCCCATTTCACGCCCTGAATCCAATAGAGATGACCCAGGTACCCCTCTGAGCCCGGCCCTATATCAGAGATGGGGGGGGGGGGGGGCTATATTTAAGCTCCCCCACGGCTTGGGAGGGCTACAAAAGGCTGCCGTGTGAGCACAGCGCTTTAAATAGCCGCCTCCTTTGGGAAGGGGGGGGGGACACATGAAGGGACACAGCCCGGAGCGATGGCGATAATAAAATAACCGGCACCAAAGCACTAAACCCCCCCCCCCGCCCCAAAACCCGACCCCAAACCGTAACGAGCATCACTGGGACAAGGTGACCAAAGCACAGAGCACCCCCCACCCCCCCACCCATCAGGGCTGTTACCTGCGCTGGGCTCTTTTGGGGGGGGGGGGCTTCGGGTCGCCGAACCTCTTTGTGTCTCCGCAACCTCCGCGCTGCGGCGTCGCTTTTGTCTGTTGGCGCAGCCGGGTCTGCAATGCAGCCCCTCGCAGCGCCCGCCGTGGGGGTGGGAGGAGTGGGGGGGGGATGGGGAGGGGGGGGCGTGGGCAGATGAGTCAGCAGCCCCCACCCGTGTGGGGCGGACAGATGATGGAGGCGGCCCACCTGCCATAGCGCACAGTGCCCTTATGGGGGGGGGGGGGGGGTGGATGAGGCTGCGGGATGCCCGTGGGTAACAGTGGGGAGGGGGTCGTGGCCCTCAAAAGGCTTCTCAGGTCGGGGGTGCGGCTGATGCGTTTCTGCTTTGCTTCATTTCAGTTTTGGTCCAGAAAAGAGACACTGAGGCATTAAGGAGCTGAGCGGCCCGGCAGGGCGGGGGGATGCTTCCAGCCTGAGCAAACCCCCCCCTGCCTCAGTGAGACCCCCCAGCTCTGCTGGGCACCCCAAGCCTCGCACAGCCCCCCCCCCCACTCCTTACCGACCCCCCCCCAAACCCCCAACTCGGTTCTGCTGAGCTGTGCTGGGTGACCCCCAGCTTTGCTGAGCCCCCCAAATCCCGCTGGGATCCCTCCATCCTTAACAACCCCCCTTCGGGTCCCCCCAGCTCTGCTCAGCCCCCCCAGCCCTCCCTGCACCCCAAACCCCCTCAGCAGCCCCACCCCTCACCCACAGGGACCCCCCGGACCCCCTTCAGCCTCGCTGTGTGCCCCCAGTCCTTAGCAGCCCCCCAGGACCCCCATTTTCCCCTGCTGACCCCCCAGCTCTGCCGGCCCAATGACTCCTTCCACCCCCATCAGCCCCCCCCCCTTCTGATCCCCAGGACCATCCACCTTTTGTCCCGTGGGATCCCCCAACCCTTTGCAGCCCCCCCAGCCCTATCAGTGCCCCCCCAGCGGGGACCCTCAGCTTTGCTCTGCCCCCCCAAATCCTGCCAGACCCCCCCAGCACCCCATCCCTGCCCTGCCGAGCCCCCCACCTTTACCGGCCCCAAATCCTCCCTCCCATCCCCCATCTGTACCCCCAAACCCCCTCAGTCCCCCCCCTCCCTTCACCCCAACCTCCCCCTTCCCCCCTCCTTGTCCCTCCATCCCCCACGACCCCACAACCCCCCCCACGTTCCGTGTCCCCCCCCCCCCCTTCCCCCCCTCCCGGCCTGCAATGCTCGCTCTGTCCGGGGTTGGAGCTGCGTTCCGCTCTGTGCCGCTCCGGGCCGCGCCGCGCCGGGTGGAGGCGGAGGAGGCGGAGGAGCAGCGCGGCGTCCCGGAGCTGCGGAACCACGGCGGAGCGAAGCGAGGTGGGCGGCGGACGGAGGGACGGGGGGCGCCGCGGAGGGACCGGGAGGGGGGAGCGGGGCGGAGGGAGCGGGGCTGAGGCCTACAGGGGTTGGGGGGGGATGAGGAAGGCCTGGAGGAAGAGGGCCCGACAAACACCTCGTAAAGACCCCCCCCCTAATGAGAGCGGGGCGGGTGTGGGGTGTGGGGTGGGACCCCCACGGGGGGTGTTGGGAGAAGCGCTGTAGGCCACTCCGTAGCCGCCCCCCCCCCCCGCTGCCATCTACACTGGGCCCTATAGGGCCGCCCCACGGCGAGCGGGCCTCGCTGGGCCGGGCACGGAGGATCGCTGCTTTATCGCGGGGGTCCTCAACCCCCCTAAACCCCAGCGCTGCCCCTTCGACGTTGTGGGGGGCACCACCTCGTCCGCCCCCCGGTTGGAGTTTGGGGGGAGGGGATCCCTCGGTGCTGGGGGTCGGCGGTGCTGCCCACGTTACGCTTCATGGTCCTGCCCCCCCCCCCCCCCCCCCCGGCTTTAACGCGACCCCTGTGAGGTGCGGGGACCCCCCCGGGCAGCGCCTTGTTGGATTATAGGGAGGGGACACCCCAAAGCCGGAGAGTGGGAGCGGTCCCCGTGTCACCCCCATAACCTGCGGGTCCTCGGCCCCCATCCGGGGTGTCCCCCCCCCATCAGAGCCCCCTGCCCTCTCTGAGCGTGGGGGGGGTTGAAGGGTCGGGCCTTTTATTGAAGTTTTGGGGTTCTGGAGCCCGTGGGAGTGCCCCGATCCGTCCGTCCCCCCCCTCCCCCCCCCCCCGGTGACGCAGAGCGGCTGAGCGGTGCTTTCCCAACCGGGAAGTCATTTTGTGAGTGCCGGCCTGGGTCTGCCCGAAGGCATTTCCCCCCCCCCCCCAACACCCCCCCAGTGACATCGGTGCCATTTCCCCTCACAGACCCCAAAGCTTTGCACACGGGGGCTGAGGCCGGGTGCAGCTCATTGCACAGTTGGGCCCAGGAGACCTCGAGATCTGTGAGCTCACCTTCAGAGCCCCCCCACCCACCCACAACCAGGGAAGGGAAGGCCCGAAGGTTTGGCTTTTGGGGTCCGTGTTTGGGGAGGGGGCTCCTGGTGGGCGCTGCCCCCCCCCCCAAGGGCAAGAAGTGTTGGTTGTGCTCTGCTGGACTTCAGACCGAGCTGCTGCCGGGCTGTCCTGCAGAGCAGAGCTGTGCCCCCCCCCAGCCATGAGCCCCTCCATTTCACCCCCCCCCCCCATAACTCCGGGGCTGTTTGTTGCACTCTCCTGTTTGTTTCTTCCCCCGCCCCATTCGCTCTCTGAGCCGAAGCGGAAGAGCTCAACCTCCGGTCCCTGTTAGAAAGGCAGCTGTATTTATAGCTCCTTGCTAAAGGGGGGGGGGGGGGGGGGCTGCAATTCACTGCTGTGTGTGCCCCCATTCCACGGCAGCATCCTCCCCTTGTCTTTCACTGGGGGCAGAGGGGACACCCCGCAGCTGTCCCTGTGTGCCCATGGGTGTCTGCTCAGCGTGTTGAGGATCAGATTGGGGCTGTTAGAACATCAGCTGCCCCCACCCCTTCCCAAGCACCGTGCCTCAGTTTCCCCACTCCATACCTCCTCTGGGGAGCAGAGCTGAATCCACACCCCTCAGCCTGACCCCCCCTGTGCTGCGGTGCTACTTGGGGATGAATCCTTCTTGTTGTCCCCATCCAGGTGCCTTCCCTGCTGACCAGGTGCCTCCCCCAACCCGTCCCCATGGAGTGAGAGCACACGGGGGTCTCTGCAGCGCCGCAGCCCCCACCCCGCCGGGAGCAAAGCTGGAAGGCACCGCAAATATGAGCGACTTCTGGCACAAGCTGGGCTGCTGCGTCGTGGAGAAACCACAGCCTGTGAGTAGCCTGTGGAGATGGGGTGGGGGTGGGGAGGTGGTCCTGGGTGCAGGGAAGGGCTGACAGCCTTCATCTCCATGCAGAAGAAGAGGAGGAGACGAATCGACCGCTCCATGATCGGTGAGCCCATGAACTTCGTGCACCTGACTCACATCGGCTCCGGAGATATGGCTGCAGGAGAAGGGCTGCCCATGGTACGGCCACCCCCTGTGAGCGAGGGTGGGTGGTGGGGCTCAGCATGAGGGTGCTGTGATCTCAGCCCTGCACTGTGGCTCTTTAAAGGGGGCTGGGGGCCCTCGGGGGTGGCGTGACGGGGGTTTTCTGCTCAGCGCTGGGTTGGTGACTATTCTTTGTGGTGGTGAAACGTTTCTCCCCTCCCTGCAGACGGGTGCTGTGCAGGAGATGAGGTCCAAAGGCGGACGGGAGCGGCAGTGGAGCAGCTCCCGTGTGTTGTAGCATGTGAGTATGCAGCCATTGCAGGAGCTGGGCAGCCCTGAGCGCCCACTGCCACCACTTTAAGCACGCTGCTAATTAACGCATCTAACGAGCCGGGCTGTTTTGTAACCTCTCATCTCTCCAACTTTGCAGATTTTTGGCTCTTCCAGCCCAAACTTGAACTGCCTGATCCCCACACCGGAGGAAAAGCCAACCTCGAGCGCTTGATTCCCGTGGTAACTTATGCAGGCGGAGCTTCACGGCCGGCTCTGGGTCATCCCCCACAGATCCTCCCCCCTTCCCCGGGGCACCGGGCCGGCCAGGAGGGAGCCTTCCCTCCCTATGGGGGAAGCAGAGCAGCCCAGCCCACAGCGGGAGACACCGTGCACAGCCACCATGTGCCAAATCCCTTCTTCCTTCCCCCACACCCCAGCTGGCACCGCTGTCTCCCACGGGTCCCTCTGGGCGCTGCCCCCCACGCCTCAGTTTCCCTTGGGCCAGCAGCGGGGCGGGTTGTGCTGCAGGGGCTGAGCTGGGGAGGCATCACAGAGCCTCAGAGCCCCAGCATTGGGTGTCCTGCAGCTCCAACGCTGCCAGCAAGCCTGCGTTTCCTCCAGCCTTCAGCCGGCATTGCCGCCAGCCAACCTCCGCCTTCCTTCTTTTTTAGGATATTTTTTTTTTGGGGGGGGGTTATTTTGTGTTTTGTTTCTTTTTTTAAAGCTCTAAAATCCTCCCATTTGGTCTCTCCTGTTACCGCCGGGCTTTTAACCGGTACCGGCTTCTCCCCCAAGAAGGAGGGACTCTCAGGTTCCGAATTCAGGCGCACGTGTACATAGTTTAAATAGCGCCGGGGCTGAACAGGAACCAGCAGATGCCGGAGCCAAGCGGGGCAGCAGAGCTTCCCTTCCCTCCCCTGTGCTCCCAGTGATGCTGGGCTGCTCAGCCCCAACGCTGCACCCGGTGAGTGCAGATGGTTGAGTCACTTTTTAATCCCCCCTTTGGAAAAAAACAAAACCCAACACAACCCCACCTTTGAAATAAAATCTTGTGCTAGGCCTGCGGGCTGCCCGGGCTGCTCACTGCTGGGCTGAGGTGGGGGTTCAGCTCTATGGGGCTGTGCTGGGTGTCCAGGCAGGGTGTGGGGCAGCACTGGGGATTCATAAGGAAAAACCCAACAGCCAGCAGTGAGGGGGAAGAGGTCAATTTAATCCTGAATTGGTGGCTAACAGTCTCCAGCCAGCTGTGTGAACCTGGCACTTCAGCCCCCCAACCCAATAGCCAGGAGGGGAAGAGTTCCTTAACTCCCCCCTCAGTGCCTTCATTAACTGCGTGCTGCCCCGCTCCCCGCAGGCCCCACAGCACCAACCCCAGTGGGAAGGGGGGGGGGGGGCAGTTGGCAGTGAGGAGGGGGCTGCAGCAGCCAGCCAGGCTCAGGTAGAGGAAGCTGCAGCTCCGTGCTGGGGATGTGACCCCCACAGCGCCCTGAGCACCACCAGGGACCCCTCACTTATCAGAGTCAGGGGGGTGCTGCTCTGCAGCCATGCGGCTGACCCTCTCCAGCACAGCCTGGGGGCAGACGGGGGGCACAGCTTGTGCCAGCGGGCTCTCTTCCACCAGGCTGTTCATCGGGGTGGGTGGAGGGGCCACCTCCTCCTCCGGCCCTGCTGCAGTGCCCGGCCCTCCCCCCAGAGCAGCCCTGAGGATGGGCAGCACCTTCTTCCTGGAGGCCAACGTGTTGCCCTGCATGTAGGCACTGATGCAAGGCCAGGGGCTGGGCAGGGCCTGCAGCTGCAGTGTTGGGGTTGTGGCCTCCTCCAGTGCACGGCACACCTGGAGGGGATGGAGGGTGGCGTCTGCGGTGCAGCTCTGACACCCCCAGCCCTAAAGTGGGGGGGGACAAAGCACCCTGCTCTGTACACCCTTGTGCTGGCTCACCATGCTCCGCAGGGCCTCGTTCTGGCTGTACACTGCCAGCTGCCGTTTGGGCTCATAGCATTCATTAAAGGAAACCGTCATGGCCACCAGCACGGAGTAACCACGAGCTTGGCAGAACGTTTCCAGGTCCTGCAGCAAACCGGGACGGCGCAGGAAGAGCTGGAGGAGGAGGAGGAGGAGGAGGACAGGCCTTGGAGTCACACATCGCACCGTGCTGGGTCTCAGCCTCCCCTTGCTGAGCCTCACCTCTATATCCATGTAGATGCCGCTGATGGCGAGGACTTGTTCATCACCAGAGACTGTTTTGAGGTCCTTCCGCAGCATCTGCTCCGTTGTCAGCCCTGGGAAGGCAGAGGGGCTGAATGTGAGCACTACGACCACGTCGCAGCGCCCCGCACGGCACCGCCGAGCCCGCAGAGCCAGACCTGAGACGTCGAACTTGGCTGCCTGCAGCGCTTTGTAGATGCTGTCGTGGGGCGGCAGCTCCGGGAAGCGCGACTCGAGCAGGGAGACGCAGAGCACATCGCGAGGGGTCACTTTGCCAGCAGCAGGGCTCAGGTTCACGCTGTCCAGCAAGATGGTGCCTGCAGGGAGCAGGGCTGTCGGCACACGGGAGCAGAGCTCCACACCAGGAGGAGCAGAGCCCAAGCGGCAGCCTCACCGTGCAGCAGCGCAGCCGTGGTCCGGTCCAACACGCCTGGAGGCCCCTGTGCGATCCGTTCCGTCACCAGCGTGGCACAGGAACCCACCAGCTCCACCGTGAGCTGGCAGCTGGGTGCCCACTCCCGTTCCAGAGGCCGGTGATCCAGCACGTCCACCACGGCCTCCTCCAGGGCTGAGTCGACGCTGGCGGGTGAGATGGGGACGGTGAGAGCCCTGGCACAGCCCCGGCACGGCCCTGCCATGCACCACCGTCAGCAGAGCCCCCTCTGCTCATCTCCTGCCTTAAAAACACCCCAAGAAGGGCAAAGGTTTTACCCATCCTGGGCTGAAATCGCTCACAGCAGGGGAGAAGGAAAGCGACACATCGCAGCCACGTCCCATCGCGGTGCTCACCTGGGCAGGACGTGGTGATCCACCAGAGTCAGAGAGAGCAGCCCAGCTTTGTGCAGCCCAACCAGGTCGATCTCATCGCGGAAGATGAGCGACGAGTCGGGGATGTTGTGCTCCCGCAGCAGGAACGTCGTCTCGGTGCGCAGGGCAAAGTCGGCGCGTGGGATGTTGAGCAGCGGGATGACGGCGGCTTTGGGTGGCACAGAGGTCTGTGTAGGGGGGGGATCAGCACCCAGTGAGGCGTCTCCTGACCCCCCTGGTCACCCAGCAGCACGCAGGCAGCCTCACCTTTGCTAGGAAATAAGCCAGGGCCAAGGCGGACACGGTGGAGTCCAGGTCACAGGCCTCGTTGCCCATCACCACGTGCACCTCCCGATGATGCTGGATGTGTTCCTGCCAAAGAGTGAGACGTCAGCCCCATCGGGACACACCTGCCCCCTCAAAAAGGCCCCCCCAAAGGACACAGCTCTGTGCACACGGAGCCATTTGTGGCCTCAGCACC
This sequence comes from Excalfactoria chinensis, assembly GCF_039878825.1. Taxonomy (NCBI): domain Eukaryota; kingdom Metazoa; phylum Chordata; class Aves; order Galliformes; family Phasianidae; genus Excalfactoria; species Excalfactoria chinensis. The sequence continues at coordinate 343,929 of NC_092856.1, forward strand.
CCCAGGAGCAGCTCCCAGCGATGGGCAAACCAAGCGAAGAACCCAAACAGGGCTGTTCTGTGGCTCACGTTAACAGCACACGTGTGAGAAAGCCAAGCAGGTCACACAGCACTGCAGCAGGGGGAATTGGGATCCCCCCCCCACCACGCAGGGATGCGGCACCCACGGGAGACGGAGGAGCTGCTGTGGATTCTTATTAGCTTAACCTCAGAACAAAGTGATTTGCAAAGTGAAAGGCGGACGGGACTTTTGATACTGACACTGTCAGCGTGGGGCCAAAGTGCCCCTTTCAGCCCAGGCAGCAGCAGGGAGCCCCACTGTCACCCCACAGATCCCAGATCCCTCCCTTTGGCACTCGATGCTCTGCGGGCTTTTCTCCGGTGACAAACACTTCACAGCATAACCCAGATTTTCTTATTTATTCCACTGAAGAAGTAAACAGCCGTGGGCCGAGCCCAGATCCTGTGCCATGCACTGCAGGTTCCCCCCCACCAATAGTCCCAAAGGAGAGGACATGGGGGGGGTCCCAGCCACCTATGGGCTGGGGGAATGCCACAGTGTGGCTGCAGGTGTGCAGGGCACAGTGCTGTCACCTCCAGCCCCTGGGGTGGCTGGGGGGAACACGGGCTCACCTGGAAAGGTAATGGGGGTTCTTACCCCCCCCGAGCCCCCCGGTCCGTGTGCTGCTCATCTCCCTGCACCCCCTTCCTCCCCCCCCACACCGAAGGCTGTGCGATGTTCCCACCCCCGTCCCCTCTTTCCCCACTCCCCGTATCCCCTTCTACCTACTATCCCGTATCCCCCCCGTCTCCCAACCCCGCAGCCCCCCGCTCCGCTCCCGGCCGTACCTGCAGGGCCGCCCTCCGCCCCTCCAAGAACCGCTCCATGACGGCGGCGACCACCGCCCGGCCCAGACGCAGACCCCCACCCCGCGCCACGCTCCGGGACGGCCCTGAAGGCGGAGCGTCGGCTCCGCGCAGGCTGCCGGGAGAGGCGGGGCGGCTCCGGGGCGGGGGGGACACACGGAGCTCCTCCGGCCCGGTCCGGGGTCGCTTAGGCCCAGGCCCGAGGTGTAGGCCGCAGGCGTAGGCCCGGCCCGCAGGCGTAGGCCGCGCCCGTAGGCCGCAGGCGCTGCTCGTAGGCCGCAGGTGTAGGCCCGACCCGTAGGCCGCAGGCCGCTCCCTGCCGGCCTTCCCCCGCCTTAAGGTGAACCGGCGGCTGTGGGAAGGCGGTTCGTGGCCTGGCTCCGCCATGCGGTTGTTTATTTGCCTCTTTCTCCTCCCCCCGCCCTTCCTTCTCCGCCCTAAGTCCGCCCTCCCGGCGTAGGCCTGACGGCGTGTGGGCCGCGCCTCCGCGCTGAGGGGAAGGAGGGGGAAAAAGGGGGAAAAAGGCCGAATAACAGACGGCGGCGGTGAGGTGAGGGGTGAAGGGGGACCGGGGGGGGGTTGGCAAAGTGGGCAGTGTCTGTTTGCCGGGTGGGGGCCGGGCAGGTGCCGGGATTTAACGTGGCAAATGTAAAATATCGGTGGAGCGACGCGGTTAATGAACAGCGGGATAATTAGAGCCGGTGGGATGGTTCGTGTTGGAGGGGAGATGAGGGGGGGTCGTTCGGGCCTGGCTTAACTCCGAACTCAGTGAAGGTATCACCCCACGCACCTCCAAACCCCCATCCCTAAAAGGGAACCTATTCGGGACCCTCTGCTGAAGATCTGGATGCAGATTGCGCTGGGAAAGGTGAGTGCCGTGCTTCCAACCTGCAGCCAGCTCCTCTGGGAGGCGCTGTGAGGCTCCTCGCCTCCTTTTATCCACGCTGGGAGGACCCTTCCTCCCTCCAGCCTGTGTCCGTGGTGGGCAGGAAGAGCTCGTGGCGTGGAGCAGAGCTGCTGGTTGTGCCCCTTCCCCACTCTGGGGGAGCAGCTGGTAAATGTCGGGTGCTGCTCTGTGCAGGAAATCCTAAAGGATTTAGAAATGCTGAAGGATTTCCTGCTTTGTAAAGCTGGCCTAACCAGTGGGTCCGGTCTGGGGCTTCCTGCTGGCACCTGTTTTTTTGCCTTCCCCCTGCAGAGCTGCTTTGGAAGCATTGGAACCAGGGCTGGGTGAGGCAGCGTGCAGCAATGCAGGCTTTCAGACCTGTTTGTCCTGCTGCTGCCATGGGGTGCTGCCTTGAGCTTCCTGCAGCTCATTCTATTATATATACTATATATACGCAGCCAGGTCTACCTTGTGGGGTCACTGTAGGGTGGTTTCTGGGCATTGCATTTCCCAGCAGGGATGTATTCTTCTGCAGTACATGTTTATTCTGTCCTCACCTCCCCGCTGTGCACTGCAGGACGCTCTGATGGTGTTTGTGTGCGGGAAGGTGTGCAGCAGCAGCACAGGGACGACTTGATGGCCTCCATCCAGCAGAGCACTTCAGCACATGCTTCGCTTTGGGCACTGTGCTCCTCTGAGACCACTCTGCTGCTGTTTGGGGTGTGTTTAAGTGCTTCCCTGGATCCAGGCCTGAATTCCTCTTTGGGACGAGCGCATTCACAGGGCTGGTTGGCTGCTTCCTACCTCTGAAACACCACAGCAGAACGCTGGGCTGCAGTTCCCATCCCAGCACTGGGGAGTGCAGCTCCGAGCATTAAACCTGTGCAGCTCCGAGCATTAAACCTGTGCAGCTCCGAGCATTAAACCTGTGCAGCTCCGAGCATTAAACCTGTGCAGCTCCGAGCATTAAACCTGTGCAGCTCCGAGCATTAAACCTGTGCAGCTCCGAGCTTTAAACCTGTGCAGCTCTGCGCTTTCAAACCTGTGCAGCTCCGAGCTTTAAACCTGTGCAGCTCCGAGCTTTCGACCTGTGCAGCTGTGAGCATTAAACCTGTGCAGCTGTGAGCTTTCAAACCTGTGCAGCTCTGAGCATTAAACCTGTGCAGCTGTGAGCTTTAACCTGTGCAGCTGTGAGCATTAAACCTGTGCAGATCTGCGCTTTCAAACCTGTGCAGCTGTGAGCTTTCGACCTGTGCAGCTGTGAGCTTTCGACCTGTGCAGCTCCGAGCATTAAACCTGTGCAGCTCCGAGCTTTAACCTGTGCAGCTCCGAGCTTCAACCTGTGCAGCTCTGAGCTTCAACCTGTGCAGCTCTGAGCTTTCGACCTGTGCAGCTCTGAGCTTCAACCTGTGCAGCTGTGAGCATTAAACCTGTGCAGCTCCGAGCTTTAACCTGTGCAGCTGTGAGCTTTCAAACCTGTGCAGCTGTGAGCTTTCAACCTGTGCAGCTGTGAGCTTTCAACCTGTGCAGCTCTGTGCTTTCAACCTGTGCAGCTGTGAGCTTTCAACCTGTGCAGCTGTGAGCTTTCAACCTGTGCAGCTCTGAGCTTCCAACCTGTGCAGCTCTGAGCTCTCAGCTTGCTTTTGAGCACTGTGAAGCTGCACTCCTTGGGCTCAGGTCCCCCTCCTTTGTAAGGGGGGGGTGGCAAAAGGGACGGTCTTGTTATAAAGCTGCCAGGTCTCAATGTGTTTATTGCCATAACACCCAAAGAAGGGCAGGATCTGGCCGCACTGCTTCAGTCCAAACACAACCAAGCCACCCTCTCCCCTCCGAACTGTTTCCAGGGCTGCAGCTGGTTGGATTTAAAGCTGCTGGGACCCTCTGAACCTGCAGAGCCCTTCAGCCCAAGGATGGGTTTGTGGGGACGGCCCCTCTGTGGTGTGTGGGGGGGGAAGGGCTGCTGTCAGGGCTGTGTGGTGCCAGGAGGGTGAGCTGGGGACGAGCTGACGTGGGAGGATGACTCAGAGCCACGCTGAGGGAAGGGCTGTGGGCTGCAGCCATCCTGCTGTCCGCTCAGCCCGTTTTGGAAGTGAATTGTGTTGAGCTTTGGAAGTGAATTGTGTTGAGCGTCTCCAGCTGCGACTGCAGGGAGGTGGAGAGGAGCTGCTGCTCAGCATCCCCTCGGGAAGGAATTCCTTTTGGCAGCAGAACTCCTGGCTGTCATGAGCTCCCAGCCCAGACTTTGGGCTTCTGTGGGGTTTGGAGGATTCTGCCTCATCTTTGGATGTGTTTTGACGTTGGGATCCCCAATGGCAGCGGGTGGGGGGAGGCACAGAGCAGTGCAGACCTCCCCAAAACTCCCCCTGCTTCTTTCCTTGGATGTTTCCCATTCAGCCCCACCTGGAGTGGGAGCAGATGTGCACAGACACAGCACTGAGGGGGTCCCTGACCCCACTGCTCTGCACCCCATAGAGCACGCTGCAGGGATGCTCAGCCTTCCCTCTTCATTTGCTTTCTCTGTGCTCCAGCAGCGCAGCCTGCACCTTCCCTGCACGGGGCAGGCAACGCCTGTTTGCTCTGCATTTATCCACTGCAGCCCTTCCTGTGCCCCTCCAAGTTGGAAACAACAGCAGTGCCAAAGAGCCCAACTCAGAGCTGGGTGAGGGAGGGGGAAGGAGGAGGATTAAGGTGTAATGGGATCTATTGGTGACTCAGCCGAGGTGTGAGCCTTGCAGAGCCCTTCCAGCCCTGTGGGGAGAGGCAGCAGTGGGGAAAATGGGGACGGATGGGGGGAAAATGGGGACGGATGGGGGGAAAATGGGGACGGATGGGAGTGGGGGGCAGCCAGAGCTCTGAGTGGAGCCCCACTGAGCCCCAGTGCAGCTTGGAGCTCTGAGGCTGGGTAATGCTGCACCTGAATGGAGCCGTGCTGTTGTTGATGCTGTTTAGTCCAACTTGTTTCCTTTTTGTTCTGTGCAGGGCAGGCCGTGGGAGGAGCAGCAGCATGGGCAGAGCTGCAGGTGGACAGATCCGAACTGCACGGCAGAGCAGCTCTGTGCTGTTTGTGTAAGTCCAGGCTTTGGCCGCGGTGATCATCCGACGAGGACAGCAGCGGATAAACGCCTTCAAGGACACCTTTGTCCAACTGGCCATCAATTTGTGGCTCTGGGGCTGGACTGGCAGCAGAATAAGGGCACGAGTGGAACGTTTACAGCCCTCGGCTCAGCTCTGGGGGCTCTCACACCGCTCACTCCTTGCTGGTGGGGAGCACAAAGAGCAGCCCCAGCTGTGCCAGCAGCTGGAGTGTGGATGATGCACACACACAGCTGGGAGAACACTGCCCGGCATCCACAGTGAGCAGCGGAGCAGGAGGTGACTGTGGGGTGCACAGTGCCCAGCAGTGCCCTCCGAGCATCCCTTGGAGGGACCTTTTATCTGCTGTGCGGGTTGGCATCTCAGCTCGGTGCTCCTTTGGATCCAGTTGTTTGGAAGCGACGGGCAGTGGCTGCTGAAGGAGTTGGGTTTCCTACATGTGTTTGTTGGTGGAGAATCTGAACTTGGCACCTTAAGGTTGTGCGCTGCGTTGAGGAGCCTCGGGACCACGCGGCGCTGCTGACGGATGCTCTGAGCTGCCAGGATGGAGCTGCAGTCTGAGCTGGGGGCGACGCTCAGCAGCACGGGGGGCGATTCCCAATGCCCAGAGAGCAGCCCCGAGCCCTGCCAGCTGCCACGGGACACGGCGGGGCCTGAAGGAGGGGGGGACGTTCCATCTGCCGGCGGGCAGAGCCCGGTGCTGCAGCCAGCAGTGGAAAAGGAGCTGCCCCATCCCAGCGCCACAGAGGAGCCTGCTGAGAAGCAGGAGAGCAGAAGCCCAGGTGCCCAGGAGGAGCTGCCCACCCCCAGTGAGAGCAATGCATCCAATGCATCCCCGGGGGGGGCTCCACAGCCGGTACCTGAGCCCCAAAGCAGCCAGTCCCCAACCCGTGAACCTGAGCCTGATTTCTACTGCGTGAAGTGGATCACGTGGAAGGGAGAGCGGACACCCATCATCACCCAGAGCGAGAACGGGCCCTGCCCGCTGCTGGCCATCATGAACATCCTCTTCTTGCAGTGGAAGGTGAGCAGCAGGGGAGGACATGGCGGGGGGGAACATCAATCCCATTTGATCCACGGAACCCCAATAGGAACATCCAGGGGGGCAGCTGGGGGCTGTGAGATAACACAGCGAGAAGGAAAAGGAGAGCGAAGGCATCTCAGCCTGCTGCCTCATTGGCTTGGGCTGTGCTGCCCAGTTGGGGAGCTTAACAGTGCTGGGGGGCTCTGATGACCGTCCCCCCCCCCATCCTCATCCAATGTGCCTCCAGGTGAAGCTGCCCCCACAGAAGGAGGTGGTGACGTCGGATGAGCTGATGGCACATCTGGGTGAGTGGGGGGAGCAATGCTGGCACTGCAGGCTGCTGGGCTGGCTGCGAGGCTGCGGTTCCCATCTGACACCCATTGGTCCATCCATGGGGTCTGTTCCCCCCATCCGTGGGGTCTGTCCCCCTCCACGCTCCCTTGCACAGCCTCTGAGGGATATTCCCTCTGGGTGCAGATGAGGAGGGGGATGTGGGGCCCAGACCCTTTTTTGGTGGGGGGGGGGGGGTAGGAACAGACAGGGGAGGGACTCCCAGTGTGGGGCTGAGCTGTGCTGGGCTCCATGCCCCACTGGGAGCCCCAGAGTGACCATTGTGCACTGCATCCAAAGGGGACTGCATCCTGTCCATCAAACCCCAGGAGAAGTCAGAAGGGCTGCAGCTGAACTTCCAGCAGGTGAGTAGTGAGGTCCGATGGGGGGTCACAATGGTGGGCAGTGGGCTCCTCCTGAGCACAACCTGGTGCTGCTTTGCCCCCCACCATAGAACGTCAATGACACCATGATGGTGCTGCCCAAGCTCTCGACGGGTCTGGATGTGAACGTTCGCTTTACGGGCGTCTCTGACTTTGAGTACACCCCGGAGTGCATCGTCTTCGACCTCCTCAACGTCCCCCTGTACCACGGATGGCTGGTGGACCCACAGGTGGGTGCTGGGGGAGGGAGGGGGGGGGGGGCTCTATTAGGGGGTCCTGGACCCATAGGTGGGTGCTGGGGGAGTGGGGGGGGGGGCCTCTATTTGGGGGTACTGGACCCACAGGTGGGTGCTGGGGGAGGGGGGGGCTCTATTTGGGGGTCCTGGACCCACAGGTGGGTGCTGGGGGGGGGGGCTCCATTTAGGGGTCCTGGACTCACAGGTGGGTGCTGGTGGAGGGAGGGGGGGGCTCTGTTTGGGGGTCCTGGACCCACAGGTGGGTGCTGGGGGGGGGGGGCTCTATTTGGGGGTCCTGAACCCATAGGTGGGTGCTGGGGGGGGGGGCTCCATTTAGGGGTCCTGGACCCACAGGTGGGTGCTGGGGGAGGGAGGGGGGGGCTCTATTTGGGGGTCCTGGACCCACAGGTGGGTGCTGGGGGAGGGGGGGGCTCCATTTAGGGGTCCTGGACCCATAGGTGGGTGCTGGGGGAGTGGGGGGGCTCTATTTGGGGGTCCTGGACCCATAGGTGGGTGCTGGGGGAGGGGGGCTCCATTTAGGGGTCCTGGACCCACAGGTGGGTGCTGGGGGAGTGGGCGGGGGGGTCTATTTGGGGGTCCTGGACCCATAGGTGGGTGCTGGGGGGGGGGGGGCTCCATTTAGGGGTCCTGGACCCATAGGTGGGTGCTGGGGGGGGGGGCTCAATTTGAGGGTCCTGAGGGATGTTGGGCTGAGCTCCTTGTGTTGGTGCAGGATGACAGGACGTGGCGGCTGCTCCCTCGGTGTGAATTCTCCCATCCTTATGATTTCCTATGCATCCCTATTGCAGAGCCCCGAGGTGGTGCGAGCTGTGGGTAAACTGAGCTACAACCAGCTGGTGGAAAAGATCATCACCTGCAAACACTCCGGTGACCCCAACCTGGTGACCGAAGGTGGGTGCCATGCTGGGGGGCTCAGGGCCATGCTGGGGGGGGGCTCAGGGCCATGCTGGGGGGGCTCAGGGCCATGCTGGGGGGGCTCAGGGTCATGCTGGGGGGCTCAGGGCCATGCTGGGGGGGCTCAGGGCCATGCTGGGGGGGCTCAGGGCTATGCTGGGGGGCTCAGGGCCATGCTGGGGGGGCTCAGAGTCATGCTGGGGGGCTCAGTGCTATGCTGAGGGGCTCAGGGCCATGCTGGGGGGGCTCAGAGTCATGCTGGGGGGGGCTCAGAGCCATGCTGGGGGGTCTCAGGGCTATGCTGGGGGTCTCAGGGCTATGCTGGGGGGTCTCAGGGCCATGCTGGGGGGGCTCAGGGCTATGCTGGGGGGGGCTCAGAGCCATGCTGGGGGGTCTCAGGGCTATGCTGGGGGGGCTCAGGGCCATGCTGGGGGGGCTCAGGGCCATGCTGGGGGGGCTCAGGGCCATGCTGGGGGAGCTCAGGGCTATGCTGGGGGGCTCAGGGCCATCCCAGCCCCACTCTCACATCCATCCCCCCCCCCCTTTAAACCCCCAGGGCTGATTGCTGAGCAGTTCTTGGAATCCACGGCCTCCCAGCTGACTTACCACGGGCTGTGTGAGCTGACGGCAGCTGTGAAGGAGGAGGAGCTGAGCGTCTTCTTCCGCAACAACCACTTCAGCACTATGATAAAGCACAAGGTACGACCGGGACCCGGGGCTGATCCACGGCATGGGCACAGCTGGACACAGCTGGACACAGCTGGACACAGCTGGAGGGGCACTGGGGAGTATAGAGCTGAAAGAGGAGAGGGTGGGGGGAATTCCTTGTTCCAAGGGCTGGAGGGCAGCGTGGGTGCCCCTATGGATGGGGCTGGGGGCAGTATGGGTGCCCCTATGGATGGGGCTGGGGGGCAGTATGGGTGCCCCTATGGATGGGGCTGGGGGGCAGTATGGGTGCCCCTATGGATGGGGCTGGGGGCAGTATGAGTGCCCCTATGGATGGGGCTGGGGGGCAGTATGGGTGCCCCTATGGATGGGGCTGGGGGGCAGTATGGGTGCCCCTATGGATGGGGCTGGGGGGCAGTATGGGTGCCCCTATGGATGGGGCTGGGGGGCAGTTTGGGTGCCCCTATGGATGGGGCTGGGGCAGCCAGACGTGCTGGGGGGCAGCCAGCTTGCAGAAGAGGAGGGGGCTGTGATTTCCCCCCCCCCCCAACACACACACAGTTCTGAGTCTCTCCCCCCCCATTCCCTGTCCCCAGGGCCACCTTTACTTGCTGGTGACGGACCAGGGCTTCCTGCAGGAGGAATGTGTGGTGTGGGAGAGCCTTCACAACGTGGATGGTGACAGCTGCTTCTGCGACACCCAGTTCCACCTCAGCCACGTGCTGGGCAAAGAAGCTGCTGCTCCAGAGCAGAGTCAGCTGGACCAGGTGAGGGGCTGAGCTGCGCTGCCACCAGGGGACGGGAGACCCCCAGCACTGTGCCCACCCCTCTCTGTGCTTCCCTCCGTGCCCAGGACTACATGATGGCGCTGTCCCTGCAGCAGCAGCAGGGTCAGGGTCCCTCAGCACTCAGTGACCTGGAGCTGGCACGGCAGCTGCAGCAGGAGGAGTATCAGCAACAGCAACAGCAGCAGCGCCCACCCCCGGCTCCCCAACAGGTATCGGGGTCCCTTCCTTGTGCCCCTCTGCTCCATCCTCTCCCCACCTCCATCCCCACTGTCTGTCTATAGGGCCGAGCACAGCAGGGCGGCCGCCCGACACCGGAGAGGAGACAGAGGCACAAACAGAACTTGGACTGCACCCTCCTGTAGCCCCCACCCCCCACCCCCCAACCAGGACCCCCCCCCCCCCAACCCACAGGGACCCTCTGCAGATCTTGGGGACGATGTGGGGGTTGGGGGGGCCCTCATTGCACAGTGCTGGGACCGTCCCTGTTTTTCAAGTGGCCTTAATATGGGGGTGAGGAACCCGTGGGAGCAGGGTATCCCCCCCCCCTTGCCCTGCTATGGACCCTCAGGGATGGTGGGGCCGCATGGGGGGGGGAGATGTGTGCCCCCTCCCACAGCATTGCCTTAGCCAATAAAGGACTTTGCCCATTGCAGTCAGTGCTGTTGGGTGATGTGGGGTCGGTTATAGGGGTTGGATGGAGGATGGGGTTGGCGATGAGGGCTGTGTTGGGGTCGGGGGGGGCACAAGAGTGGCTGTAGGGGGGGGGTAGGGACACTGTAGGGAGTGGGGGTGGCATGGGGGGATGCAGGGGTGGCTAAAGGGGCTGTATAGGGGAGAGTGGGGGGCTCGGGGGGGGCAGGGGAAAGAGTGGGGTGTCTATAGGGATGTATAGAGGGGGTGGGGGGCTGAGGGGGGGCATACAGGTGGCTATAGGGACGTGGGGGTCATGGGGAGGGTATAGGAGCTCCCTGTATCTATGGGTGGGTGGGACGTGGGGGTCATGGGGGGGGTATAGGAGCTGCATGGGGTGGGCGGCCCATGGGGTGCCTATAGCGGCTGTGCTGGGGGGGGGGTCTCGTGGGGAAGGCAGGGGTTGTGACCCCACCGACCACGTGTGCCCCCCCCCCCCAACCCTGCGCCCTTATCCCGTTAAGCCCGCCCACTCCCATCACGCCCCGCCCCCTCCCGGCATCGCCCGGAGGTGCGCTGGTGGTGACCACGCCCACTCGCTATAAAGCCACGCCCACTCCCTTATTAAGCCACGCCTACTCCCTTACTAAGCCACGCCCACTCCCTTATTAAGCCACGCCCCACCTTCCCGCCCCAGGCCCGCCCGGCGGCGTTGGCGGTGACGTCACTGCCGCCCTCTGCGGGGCGCGGGGGGGGGCGGCGGCGGCGGCGGCGCTGAGGGCGGCGGAGTGAGTTGGGACCGGGGGGGGGGGGGGGGGGTCGATAAAGGGGAGGGGGGGAGCGACACGACATCGCCTTCCGGCCGCCATTTTTGCAGCCCCCCCCTCCCCAAAGGGCTGTGAGCTCCCGTAGGCCGCGGTAGGCCCCGGTGTGTGTGTGGGGGGGTGTTCGTCGTATAGGTTCGGTTTGGGTCCCGTTGTGCCCTATGGGGATCCCTTTGTGAGCCTATAGGGATCCCCATAGGAATGTGATATGGGGTTACGGCGGGTGTTGCTCCTATAGGGATCCCTATAGGGCCGGGCGCGGTTAATGATCACACGGAGCGCGGATCAAAGTCCCTCCGGGCCTATTGAGCCCCGCGGTGACCCCAAACCCGAGCAGCACTGGGGCCCTTTAAGGGCATTACGACCCTTTGCGGCCCATAAAGGGCCCGAACGGGCCCTTTATGGGCCGCAAAGGGTCGTAATGCCCGTAAAGGGCCGCCATTCCGGTCTCGGTTTCTCCTTTACGGCCCCTTTAATTCGGTTCCCATTCCAGGGGATGTTCCGGACTCTGTACAGTTATTTCTGGTGGAGCGGCTTTGGCTGCCGTCAAATCTTACCTGGGTTGATTTAGAAGATCGAGATGGACGAGTTTATGCTAAAGCTGCCGATCTTTACATCACCATCCCCATGGCTTTCCTCTTCCTCCTCGTACGGCACCTATTCGAGACGTGAGTCAACGGCCCCGCTCCGCCCCCCCACCCCAAACCCACCCCAAACCCATCCCCCCTATCCTAAACCTATGCCCCCATATCCCAAACCCATCCCAAAACCCACCACCCCATCCCAAACCCACCCCAAACCCATCCTAAACCCACCCCAAACCCATCCTAAACCCATAACCTCCCATCCCAAACCCACCTTCACCATCCCAAACCCATCCTAAACCCATCCCCCCCCTATCCCCTCGTATCCCAAACCCACCCTAAACACCCATCCCCCCTATCCTAAACCCATGCCCCACATATCCCAAACCCATCCCAAACCCACCACCCCATCCTAAGCCCACCTCCACCAACCCAAACCCATCCCAAACCCATCCCCCCCATCCTAAACCTATTCCCCATATCCCAAACCCATCCCCCCCCATTCTAAACCCACCCCCAAAACCCATCCCAAACCCATCCCCCCCCATCCCAAACCCATCCTAAACCCATCCCTCCCTATTCCAAACCCACCCTCACCAACCCAAACCCACCCCAAACCCACCCTAAACCCATCCCCTCCATCCCCTCATATCCCAAACCCATCCCCCCATCCTAAACCCATGCCCCCATATCCCAAACCCACCCCCCCCATCCCAAACCCAACACCCCCCCCATCCTAAACCCATCCTCCCCCATCCCCTCATATCCCAAACCCATCCCCCGTATCCCAAACCCACCCTAAACCCATCCCCCCTATCCTAAACCCATGCCCCCATATCCCAAACCCATCCCAAACCCACCACCCCATCCCAAGCCCACTCCTCCCAACCCAAACCCATCCCAAACCCATCCTCCCCATCCTAAACCTATTCCCCATATCCCAAACCCATCCCCCCATTCTAAACCCACCCCAAACCCATCCTAAACCCATCCCCTCCCTATTCCAAACCCACCCTCACCAACACCAAACCCATCCTAAACCCATCTCCTCATATCCCAAACCCATGCCCCCCCATTCTAAACCCATCCCAAATCTCCCCCCCTAACCCAAACCCATCCTAAACCCATCCCCCCCCATCCCAAGCCCACCCCCCCAGCCCAAACCCATCCTAAACCCATCTCTCCCTATTCCAAACCCACCCTCACCAACCCAAACTCATCCCAAAACCCACCCTAAACCCATGCCCCCCTATCCCCTCATATCCTAAACCCACCCCCTCCATCCCAAACCCATCCTAAACCCATGTCCCCATCCCAAACCCATCCCAGACCCACCACCCCATCCCAAGCCCACCGTAAACCCATCCCAAACCCATCCCCCCCCAGACCAAACCCATCCCCCCCCATCCCCTCATATCCCAAACCCATGCCCCCCCCCCTAACCCATCCCCCCCCATTCTAAACCCATCCCAAACCCACCCCCCCAACCCAAACCCATCCTAAACCCATAACCCCCCATCCCAAACCCACCCCAAGCCCACCGTAAACCCATCCCAAACCCCCCACCCCCCCACCCTAAACCCATCCCCCCCATCCCAAACCCACCCCCACCAACCCAAACCCATCCCAAACCCACCACCCCATCCCCAAGCCCACCCCCCCAACCCAAACCCATTCTAAACCCATAACCCCCCACCCCAAACCCATCCCCCCCATCTTAAACCCATCCCCCATTCTAAACTCACCTCCCCCATCCCAAGCCCACTCCCAAACCCTTACCCCCCACTCAAAACCCACCACCCCCCATCTCCAGCCCACCCCCCCATCCCAAACCCATCCCCCCCCCTTTAGGCTCAGCCCCATCCCCACGCTGGGTGCTGGCAGCCATAGTGGTGCATGTTTGTGCCCGTATCTCACTGGGGGGGGTCCCACATTAGGGGGGGGGGGTCTGTGCCCATCCACAGCACTATGGGGAGGGGGGGAGGGGGGGGGTTCTGTATGTCCCCATACAGCTGTTGCTTTGTGCCTCTGAGAGCTGCTGTTTGTTGGGTATATAAACAATGGGGGGGGGGCAGGGAACAAAACAGGCTTTGTTTGCAATGGGGGAACGAGGAGCTGCTCTGCATCACCACGCAGGGCTGGCACCCAACATGGGGTGATGGGCAGCCCCATAGAGCCCACCCCTGTTTAATGGGGGGGGGGGGGTGATGGCAGCCCTATAGAGCCCACCCTGCTCTATGGAGGGGGGGGGGGGGTGGATGGGCAGCCCTATAGAGCCCACCCTGTTTAATGGGGGGGGGGGTGATGGGCAGCCCTATAGAGCCCACCCTGTTTAATGGGGGGGGGGGTGATGGGCAGCCCCATAGAGCCCACCCTGCTCTATGGAGAGGGTGGGGGGGGGGGATCAGAGGGATATGGGGCCCTTTGGGGGGCTTCATCTTGGGGTCCTGAAAGCTGGGGGTCCATCTGTAGGTACGTGGCCACCCCTCTGGCCGGGCTGCTGGGTGTGAAGGAGCGTGTGAGGCTGAGAGCCGCCCCCAATGCTGTGCTGGAGAAGTTCTACGCCTCCACCTCCAGGCAGCCCAAACAGGTGAGGGGGGGGGACCTTAAAGGGGGGCTGAGAGGGGAACCCCCAAAGGGGGTGAGGGGGGGGAACCCAAAGGGGATTAGAGGGGGGGACCCCAAAAGGGGGTGAGAGGGAGAGCCCAAAGGGGACTGAGAGGGGGGGGACCCCAAAGGGGGGTGAGAGAGGGGGGGACCCCAAAAGGGCTGAGGGTGGGACACCAAAGGGGGATGATGGGGGGGATCCCAAAGGGAGCTGAGAGGGGGGACCCTAAAGGGGGTAAGAGGGGGACCCCAAAGGGGACTGAGAGGGGGGGACCCCAAAGGGGCTAAGAGGGGGGGACACCAAAGGGGGATGATGGGGGGGATCCCAAAGGGGGGTGAGGAGGGGGACCCCAAAAGGGGGGTAAGAGGGGAGATCCCAAAGGGGGACTGAGAGGGGAGACCCCAAGGGGGTGAGGGGGGGATCCCC